>NW_027176975.1:13382145-13544645 GCF_023349555.1 Cebidichthys violaceus | reverse complement strand
TAGTTGAAAGAGTTTTAAAACAGAACCTAAGTTTAACAAAGAACTAGGAAACTAGGAAAACACATTCTGCAAGAGTTGTATGAAAAAGTATAATAGTGAATAAAACAATTGTGGAAAAGACAATCTCTCAGTATTTTCCAACAAGTATTGCATTTGAATCTTGACATATAAAGAAAAATATTAAAAAAAAAACTCAATATAACCTTAAAGCGTTAAGCTAAATGAGAACTATAAAGGCTGGTGAGCACAACAGTCAGCATGTGTCAGACTAAAGTAGGAACCAACACCTGGAGCAGAATGAGAAGGTGGCCTGCCCCAACAGGATTCACTTATCCTGCATCCAATCCAACCACACTGAGATTAGTCCTGAGTGAACCCGGCGACCTGCGACCATCTCTCAGAGACCAACCGACACCCCCCCTCCCCACAACCCACGCACACACATCCCCACACCCAGTCAAAGCTTTACATTTAACAGTGCCTGAGCCAAACAACAATCTTCTTACATGAGCTCAAATATGCTGTATGGAGAGAGCATAAGTGCAGTTGATGTCCAGTGAGAGTTTGCTTTTTACTCGCCTTGATATTAACAGCGATTAATTTTGGTGAGCTCCATCAACGCAAGCAGAGCACTAGGACGGGGTAAATTTCTTTCAGATGAAGTCACCACATCTGCGGTTATGAACACTGTGTTTCAATGTCTACGCTCTCTTTCGCTCTTTCTTTTTCTCTCTCCCACTCACATCTGAATCCACGCTTGCCTTCACACCAACAAATACAAACAGCACATAGATGTATGGGCAAACACATAAATACACAATCTAAAAGGTGTGTGTGAGAGTGACCCCCCCCCCACTGATGCAGGCCATTTCCCTCCAAAGTCCACCACAACTCCCATGAGGTTTCAGGCAGCAGCTGAGTGTTCAGTGATGTCTGCAATCATCCCGTGTCTAGACAATGTCTACTGGAAGACAAGGAGATACATACTCTGCACAGGCTGCACTCAATAGAAGAAAAGGCCTTGGACAGACCACAATGTCTTTCAGTTGGTGACACAGTGGTTAATGAAAAGATTATTAAGGCCAGACTAGGAACTCAGCCAACAACATGAACAACAACAAAAAAACAGCATCATTTTGGAAAAATTCCAGTGAATTTCAAATCAAAGCTGTTATTGTCCAAATGCATAAACTAAAAAATGGATTCACCCTGCAAGTTTTATGCTCATAGCTGCTTTTCAGTAGTTCATTTTAATCTCGCAAAAGAGCCTAGTGTCTCTTACTTTGATGAATTCATATCAGTAAAATTAGTTTTGTGGTTCCATCCTTCAAAATGTGGTATTAAAGTCCTTGTACTGCGTATTATTTTTTTGTTCATAGTCTGTGAAGCTTTCATAGTCTGAAGCTGAAGATGATGATGGTGTCAGGGACTGGCTAAGACCAAGAATTGGGGATGAAAAATAACAAATACTTGGTTGTCAAACATGGAAACAGGTTATTTGAAGAAATAACAACTGATTGAAAGAAAGACTTTCAAATAAAGAGGGCAACATACCAAACATGCAGAGTTGGGACCAGGTCATTGTTTTAAAGTCACAATTAAGTCTTTGCACTCTAGTCCAAGTCCTAAACTTTGAGTTTTAAGTTTAAAACAAGTCATAATGCGCTCTTCACCAAATGTAATGCAATTTAACCAACACTAACAATATATACAAATTATGAATGCTTTTTAAGATTTATTTGTGAAAACAAGTTTGTTATAATAATGACTGAACTTTTCATCTTTTTCATCTTTAGGATTGGGGAAAGGAATCAAGTATTTTAAGTCAAAAGTCTCAAGTCCAAGTGAAGTCAGTTATTGGTGTTAAAGTCCAGGTTGAGTTGTAAGTCTTTTTTTTAATTTTGTAAAATTGAGTCTAAAGTAATTCAATTTGTGACTAGAGTCTGACTTGAGAGGTGACTCGTGTCCACGCTTCTGCAAGCATGTTATATAAGGTTTTCATTTCAAAATTTCATTTTAGAAATACTGTGTAAACTTTGTTAACTTAGAAGCATTTAAACGTGTTACTTTGTCAACCAGAGGCTTGAGTCGTTTGCTGCCCTCCAAAACCCATACATTTTTTTGTTTATACTGTAAATATCAAACTTTCGAGTAGATTATTATCGGGATCATATTTTGGAATGACTTCTCCGTACGACAAGGTGATTGTAAGAAAATAAAAGATCTACAACACCAGCAAAAAAAAGGCGCAGAAGCTCTAAGAAACGGCTGAAAGACACAATGGGTTGCAGTGAAAGAAAAGGCTATGAGAGAATGAGCAGGTGTGGTGGGAAAGACCCATGGGCTTCAGGGAGAGAATGGATCAATAACTAATTTCAGTACCGAGCTTCACTCGCACTGTTTTCCAATAAATGCTGGATGGAGGGAACTGCCTTAGCCCTCCCCCCCACTATCTCTATTCTATCACCTTCTACAAGCAGGGATTGGACTCTACAGAGAAAGGCTGTTTTTTTCCCACTGTTGTGGTTGTTGGTTGGGTGGATTATGTCCCTACAGCTAGTGCATTGTATAAATGTAATCCAACATTGCCATTTTCATTTCCATGCGTCCTCCATGAGTGCTCCCACAACCACTCCACATATGACGTCTCTAACTTTTTTTTTTTTTTTTTTAAACTGCTCTGCCTCCTGCAACCCCCTCCCTCCCTCCCTCCATCTCTCTTCCTCATTCGACCAGGGCCAGTGTTGAGGTTTTGTCAAGAGATTGAGACAGACAGGAGAGTGAAGCGTGTGTCATGCAGGGCTGCTGCTGCTGCTGCTGCTGAGGCTCTTCTCCTCAGAGGCTGTGACCTAGATAACCAAGAGGAGCTGGAGCGCTTGCAAGCCTTGGAGCCACTCCAGCTTCAGCAATGTCAGGAAGGGGTTAGTTGTGTAACACAATGTCCTATTTAGTTTGCTCGTCTCACACACACACACACACACACACAGACACACGAACGCAAACACACATGTACTGTATGGTGTTCCTGTACATTCATAGTATGTTTCTCTAAGCCAATGCTTGTGTATTACCAAAGGCGGGATGTGCAGAATGGGTTTTGTACATGTTGGAAAGCAAAAAAAAAAAAAGAGGACGGGGATTTGAATTTAAACATAAGCATTAAGAATGCTTGGCAAAACTTTCCACGCCAGCAGCCACTGCAGCTACACGATGTCACAGTAACACCATGTCAAAACATCTACAGGGTTCCTGCCGTGTTGCAGCATTATATTCCTGCTTCTTTATTTTAGCATTCACTCAACTGATGCTTGGTGTATGAACACAACCACAAGGTATATATAGAAACAATTATTTCCCTCCAAACAAGTAGCCAGAGAGTTTGAGTCACATTCAGCGCTGCAGTGCCACTACATGGTCAGTGTCGAGCTGTAACATGTTGACAAACAGATATTTCTGGATAGAACAAGTCTACCGGGACACTGTTGGTGAGACACATGCCTTGTTTTATTGGTCCAACTTCATATTAAGCAGGGGATACACAAATTCCACAATACACCACCATCACGTTGACGAGATGAAATATAGATGGAGCCTACTGCACTGGAACAACTTAAGTAGGCTGCACTGTGAATAACTAAATCTTTGACCCCGACATCTGAGGGGCTTTTGAGACACAAGAGCAACACTGCCATCTGGTGGCACGTATTTTGTATTGCAAATCCCTTTACACATCACTCAACTGTACAGATGTTTAATCATAACAGTGAGAACCTAGTTAAAAGCCACAGGGTCATTTTTACAGACTTAAAGTAAACATACCCACATGTGTCTGTTAATTTGGCACAGACAACAACAATAATTAAACAAAGGCCTCAATGGTTTGTTAGGGTTAGGTTCATTTATGAATCACATATGCTCAGACATCTTATACAAATTATTACAGGCCTGTTCAGTCGTTAGATTTGGATTTTAGGTAGAACACAACATATTCAGTAGCTTATATTGTCAGCGCTGGCTGTGTTGGGGCTTGAAGCGGTCCCAGCCAGGCTTTGGGGTGTATGTGCGTTCAGGAAGAATAAAGTCTTTCAGTCTGTCGGGTAACGGCAAGGCTTTGACTCTGTCTGCCAGGGGCCAAGGCTGTAGCTGGCTCCTTATGAATGCCCTACAAAAGCATCGAAGAGCAGGAGGGCTCGCTTCGTGCTGCACTACACGGTCGTGCAGGTCTACCAGAGCCTGAGCGTAAGGGTGAGGGTCCCGACCGGGCACAGGGAGCTCCAGCCTGAGAGGCAGATGCAGCATGGGGACGTCTACCCTCGCTAAGTCGAGCAACGTCTCAGCTTGCTCCAGAAGCTCAGAACTGCGACTTTGATCAGAGCACTGCTGCAGGGCCGTTTGCAGCCGCTGGAAAAGAAGGCTGTAACCTGACCAACAGGACTCGCCGTGATAGGAGCAAACCAAAGAGGCCCCGCTTTGGATTAAGAGCACAGCCAGAGGGAAGAGCAGGTCAAAGTGCTCCAGGCTCGTCTGCGTCAGGGAGGGCTCGCCATCCTCATTCAGACAGCAGCTGGGGTCCACACCGTGAGCCAGCAGGAGCTGCGTGGTTTTCAAGCAGAAGTTACCGATCTCTGCAGCGTCCTCCTCGTTGGCCTCCAGAGCCTCCTTCACTAGAAACACCAAGGAAGACTCAACTGTTTCACCTTCTACAGTCGCAGCATTAACGTCGGCACCTGGAGTGAAGAAAGCATCACTCAGAACAAATCTGAAACTGTTTACAACTGTTACATGCACATTAGAGCATATTATGTACCTTAGATATTTATCAATGACTCGTTTGACAACAGAGTAATTGTTCGGTCCTTTATGAAACTCACAAAACTACTGAGGATAGCTCAGAGAGCTTTTACTGGTTACAGCTTTAATAATTAATTAGACTTTTTTCAGGGGTACCCCAGCAATTTAGTACTTCCAAAGACTTGGTGGACTTGTGAAACAGATTACAAAAAAAGGTGGGGGAAAATTGAAGAAGGTATCCTGATGTCCTTATTTTCCAAGTCTACAACCAATAAATGACGCTTTAATTTAATTGTCATCAAATGACAATAAATTATATATAATCATGTGGTGTCAATCATCAGTAGGCAGGACGCCAGTATCCCAACCTGCGTCTCTCTTCTCAGAATGTTCCACATTCACTACTGACCTCCTTTAACTGGCATACTGAGAAAATTGGAATAAAAATCTTAATTCAACTAAATCAAAACAAATAAAATGATTTTACCTGTCTGAGAGATGACGGTACACTTACTCATGTTAGATATTTGAACAATATCTTCTATTACTGACAAAGAGATTCATGTGTATGATTTTAATGTTCAGTAGGCAGTTATATTTGAAATGGTCACAGTCAAGAGATGTATCTTGAAGGACTGGAAATTTGTATCAACAATCAAAAACTTTTGAGAACATTTTTCTATAAAAGATCTGGCTTTGGAAAAAGAAAAGAAAAAGACCCGAGACCTGGTTGTAATTACCTAAAAGAGACAGGACCAGGAAGTCTACATGATGTCCATATTTTAGCCTGACAACCACCGACAGTTTACTTTGATCTCAAAATGCGTACAGGTGGGCAGGCAGGTATGCACACTACAAGTTGTGGTTTAACCACGATCCTGTTTGAGAGGGTATTTACATTACATTACAGGCATTTAGCAGACGCTTTTATCCAAAGATTTTTGAATACATATATATTTGAAAATGGACAAGAAGGCAAAGTGAAGATGAAGGGTGTTTAACAGTCAGTACCTCTCTGAAGTAGAAGCTGGATGTTCTCTGTGTTATGCACAGTGAGTCCATCGCTGCTGGCCAATGCATGGAGCAAAGGGCTTTTTCCTTTGGAGACAAGAGCAAACCAATCGGTTTTCAGAATGAAGGAATCAGTAGCAGAATTAATATTGTTTAGTTAGGCCGGGCAATGTAAATTTACCATGTTTATCCATTGCATTCACATCAGCACCCAGGTCCAGCAGGGTGAGCAGGCAGGTGAGCCTCTCTGACTCCTCGCTGGCAAGATCCAAAGGACTGCTCTCATGGATCTACAAAGTAAAATGTATATTATTTACATGGAATGCTAAGAAAACAGAAGAGGTACCACAAAAACAAGAGAGGACATGAATCCTAGTTTGAACGTTGCCTCACCCTGTCTCTCTTTTCAACACTTGCTCCGTGCCCGACCAGCAGCCTCACCATGTTTGGCTTGCTCCTCAAAACGGCTATGTGTAGAGGATTGTAGTAAGAGACTGGGTCTGGAGAGTAGACACACATATTCATATTAACACAATGATTCTTTATCACAGAGATTAAAGATAAAAATCATACGGATAAAGATTTCTGACAATACTACATTTTCTTTAAAAGTGTCTGGGTGAAGCTACACAACCCCCTGTATAATGATGGCTCTGGTGACCAATTGGCTCCAACCCAGTGTGCATGTGTGAGAGGATTTTGTTCTGTATCTGTTTGTGTTTCCGATATTAACCAAGTGTTTCAAATGCAGCATATGTTTTCTCAAGCTGTTGTGTGTTCTCTCGCCTCCTGCAGTTGGCAGTAATCCAGTATAAAAGCACATAATAAAGTTAATTCTCAGTTTTACATGCAACAGAAGTGCACCTGCACGGACTGATTGTTACTTACTTCGTACATCTTTATATGACAAATTCTATTTTATGTATACATTATAATAAGCGTCAAGATGATTAAGTTCCACATATGTGACGAGTAGCTATCCTAACTATATATGCTCTTGCTTCAGCACAGTGCCTGTCAGATAACTGGCACAAGCTATTCTTAAACAGGAAGGAAAAGGATGACAAATACTTTTTTGCATGCTACAAGGGAGAATTTGTCAGTGTTAACTTTCTTGAAAAAAAGGCATTCAAGAAATGTAAAAGATGAATCAAGCAGCCTCTGCCAGGTTTCCCTAATTATGTCCCGAGGGAAAGACATTTTTACTCCCACCAGAGGTCACCATAGCAAAGTCTGGCTGAGCCCTGGCAGGTTTCATCACTGCTGGAAGACATGCCGCACTTTCCGTTACAATTTGCTAAAGGGAGACTTATTCTCTCAAGTGTATATGGACGACAACTCGCTCAATTTATAATATGCCTGAAGAAGTAAATATGGCAGGTCTACTGATGTTTCGAAGTAAAAATCTGTCTTTAAATGTTTCTAATGAATTCAACTGACAATGTAGCAGAGACTAACAATCACCCATTAAAACTGGAGCAAGATGAAAGTTACTGTGGCCAACACGGCATATATTTCTATTTGGTCAAGTAGGATGGAGTGCAATAGCCTGAGTAACCAATATCAGTGTGTTGGTTTCTCTGGCTGGCTACTCCTATTTTAGGTGCTTGGTTATTTTACAAAAACTTTGTACTGTGTAATTGTTTCTCACCTTCAAAATTTAGATCAGCTCCATAGCGTAGAAGGATTTCCGCCGCATTCACTAGTCCCCGCTCTGCCACCTTAAACAGAGCATAGCTGATGCCTTCCACAAACACGTCCGACTGGGACTCCCGCTCCAGAAGCTCCGCTAGAGAGCCACAAGCACCAGACTGATCCTCAGGGCTCCGGAATCTGGACACAAGAGCAGAAAGTAGCACTGTTTCAGACAAACTGTCTTTCTATCGAATGCATTCTGAAGTTACAGCGGTTATGGTACTACAGCTGGAGTAAAATACACTGCTACAAACAATTTAAACAGAACTACGTTTTTCAGTTATGAATCAGAAATTGGGAAAGGCTTCGCTTTACTTGTCCTCGTGAGTACCATCTCCTTCCTCCAGTCCAACAACACACATGACAGCATCTACCAGTGGCTGGTACTCATATATGATCCTACGAAACCCATGGAGGAAAGGCATGGCTCCTCCACTCTATACCCGGAGAACAAATGTACAAGAGAACACAAGTCATATCAGAGGCTTCTCTTCAGACCAACATGCTTAACCTTCATCCTGCCTTCAACATATTTAACATAGAGCGACAATTGACTGGGGAACCCGAGAATAAACTATTGTAAGAAACAGCCATCATAGAAACGTCTTCTCAAAACAGTATTAGTTATGTAATTGACATAATTTGGAGGTAAAAATTGCAAATAATTTGAATCTTGTGTAAAAGGAAAACAGCACGTGTTAATCTGTGGCTGTCTCCTTCTAAAGTGTTTGATACTTTCAAGGAACCATGGCACACATTTTATCTGTCTATTCTATTTGATCTATTAAAAGTGCATAGGTTGCAATTGAGTGAATGTTTACTGGAGTCCATATGAGCAGACATTGGTATTTAAAAAAAAGCACCAACAACTTGCGCTTCGCAACTCTGCAAAAAATATTGTATTGTCTTAATGAATGTATCTTTGTAATTTCTGCTCAAGCACCACTCAACTTTCTTCTTAACGTTAGTTAACGTTACATTTGGCTAGCTTTATGTTCTAAGAAAAAACAAGTTACTCGTCATATTGTCACGCTAGCGAGCTAACTTAGCAGGCACATGTTAGACGTCACAGTCGACGCTAGCATGGGTGGCTAAATGTATCACTCATTTAGTTTCCTAAATTATGAATCCAAGTGATTGAGATAAATTACTTTAACAAGGTATGTTGTTATATAAACTCACTCAGACACTCACGCCAGTTGTACGCTTGTAAAACCGGAAGCTCCCCACACGCCGACGTCATTCGCGTCAGTCCGACGGTGTTTTCGTTCCCCGTTAAATCACAAGAGGGCAACGATGGTTCCTCTTGACGCTCTGTCCTTGACCTGCAGCTACAATGTAATGAACAAAACAAGACGTATCCAGTTTAGAACTCAAAAGAGATTAATGAATAAATGAACAAGCAACCAGGCATCTGGCGTATCACTCAGTTATTAAATAAACAATGATAGAAATTGCTAAGATTGATGTAGAGGCTTTTTTCTTCTTTCTTTGAACAGTAGTTTGTTATTGAGCATACCAGGGTGTCCACATTATATATAGATTTTAAAAAAATGTTTAAACTATTTGTAGCAATTTAGTTATTTAGTGCAGGTATGAAGCTTTGTATGCTTATGATGTGTTTTCTATTGAGCATGTAATGGTTTTACGGTTTTACAGGTTTCAAGCAAGGTTAGGACTTTTATTGAACTGGGTGGGTTTTAAGTTGTGATTGTGCAGGAAACTGTCAATCTGATCTGGCAACACTGTTCACAGATCATAATTCACAGTCCACTAACGTGTTCTGTCATGTATTTGACAAACCACAATAACAGACCATTTTCATCAGGTCTACTTCTTCCAGAGATCAAGACATTGATTACCATTTGGCATTTTTGTTTGATGTTCTTACAGACAAAATGTGACCAACAAAATATTTTACCAACCAATTACAGTTCGTCATTTTTTTTACTTTGTCCATATGGCACATTAGTCTAAGACAGCAGCAGATTTTTTTTGACAACCACTCCATTATTCTGACAGCATCTGGTTGGTAACAGTCGCCTTTGTCTTTGTTTAGGAAACAAACCCCTGCCGTGTCTGGGTTTGGTGACAGATGGCTCGCTTTGAGGGCTGTTCAATTATATGCTCTCTTACAAAAAATATAATTTTTAACACATCTGTGTGTAATTTTGAACGCAGCATATGGTAATGACATTGAAAATTAGATATTTTTTAACTGACTTTGATGAAAAAGCAACGTTCAGTAACAAGAAAAATCTGAACAGTTTCTGTTTACAGCTATTTTGGTGCCCTTAATGACAGCGCTTTATGTGAAGCTCCTACTGTACCTATTGTATTAATAATACATGCAAACCAGAGATTCTGTTGTGTAAAATGTGATAAAATGATGATGAACCAATAAATAAGATGGGAATCATTTCAATGCTTTTACTGCAGTTGTGTGTGTATTATGTAAGGTAAAGTACAGTATGCTGTATGATTGCAGACCAAAAAATGGTTGATTCAAACCCAGTCTTTAGGTGGCAGCAGTGCATCACTGGCCTACACAGGTCTCTGAGCTTGCAATCAGTGGTACACATTTGTACAGCACATGCATGGAGGCAAACACAAGCACTCATGTAAACATGGGCAAAAATGCAAACAATCAGTCCTGAGAGAATCTGTTCGCCATACTCAGAGCTCCTCCTCTGAAGTAGAAAACAGAATGCCGTAATTTAATCAAGGCTTGATTAATTCTAATTTTGTCACTTTCAGGAAAATTATTATTTTCACATCCAGTCACCCGATCAATAAAGAATTGTTCCCTGAACACATGGCAGGCTGCTCAGAATCCCTCTAATGTGGTTAAAGTCTCGTTTGCTATATTCCAAATTTTTGAGCCATGTGCTCATAAATAATCTACTTTACCTCTCTTTAAACAAATCTGCCAGCGATTAGTGCTTAAGACTTTGTGCACACACCTGTCGGGGGTTCCCCGGGTGAAGCACACAATCTCTCTTTTTCACTCTGAGGTTAATTTGTCCCTTTGCCACCATGTGGTCGCAAGAGCATACTGTTTCTTGTCAGACAACAATAACAGTAGGTGGCAACACACATCCGGTGTTTGGCGATGAAAGCATCTCAGCTGCAGGGCCCACATTTCCAGTTCTGAGGATTAACATTCACGCAGGTTCTTGAGGAAGTTTAGGAACATCACTATGGCACAGCGAATGTCAATGTTGTTCACAAAGCGTTGCATTTCAGGTGCCTGTAGTCATCAAAATACAAGGTTTGTAACAGCTTCTTAAAAAATACTGTAAGCCACTGTTATTTGTATTCTCCCTGAGGTAGAAGGAGGAAATGCTCAAGTTAACATGACCTGAAATACTGAGCAGGTGTTTTTTGGTCCTCTGTTAAAGCTTAGCAGTCAGCCAAAAATGTAATCCAACAAAAAACGCACTCAGACAGTCACTAAATTTCATAAAATCTTTCATACTATATGTGACGAAAGTGCTTTGTCAAAAAAATATGGCCCTCTGTGCTGTTTGTCATTCTCCATCCATCTAATTTTGAGCTGGATTGGTGGATTGGAGGCAAAGAGGGAAAAAAAGAGAGGCGATAACTGCAGCTCCATCCCTATACCGCTTAGGAGTAAATTGGCTCTTTATCAAATTTAGGCCCCATTTATCAATACAAAGAATG
Organism: Cebidichthys violaceus; assembly: GCF_023349555.1. Classification (NCBI taxonomy): domain Eukaryota; kingdom Metazoa; phylum Chordata; class Actinopteri; order Perciformes; family Stichaeidae; genus Cebidichthys; species Cebidichthys violaceus. The sequence continues at coordinate 13,533,464 of NW_027176975.1, read as the reverse complement.
GTATCGAAATTACTTTGTTGGCCACAAATCGTTGGCAATAGATTGAGCCTCTCTTGAAACAAGGCCATCATTTATCTGGTTCACATTTCCTCCCGAGGTGAGAGGGAGCAGAACACAATAAGACTTTTATTTGTTCCCTGGGTGATAGATGTAACCCCCTCGAACCTCTGATTACCAGATTACCGCAAGTAAAATAAGAATCTATTAAACATTTAGACCTGTTGCCCTTTGAGATCCCCTCTATTTCTATCACACAGTGCTGTCATGGGAGCTGGAGGCATGGTGGGTCTCCCAACACTGAGGAGATTTACGCAGCTACAAAGTATTCTGGGCCACGCAAAGCTGTCTAGTTTGTCCCGGGAGGGTGATGCATAAAGGAGAAGTTAATTACCATGGATACAGAGTACTTTTAAGATGTAATAAAAGAGAACACACAGACTGTTCAGCTCCTGAAAAAAACTGCACACTCTGAGGTGAAAGGTGATTGAATAGCAGTGGTGAAGGTGAAAGTGGAGGCAGTGAAACGATAATAGAGTGGCAGGACATTGTGGTTTGGTTTCCCTCAGTTCCATACAGAGAGGTAGAATTATCAGACCAGCAAGTCTGGGCCTAATATCCTTTTGTGCTGGCAGCGTATTGCCGAATGAAGATTGTGGATGGAAATAATCAGCTATTTTAAAGGTCAGAGGAAGTCATAAGCACACCCAAAGTAGACTATGACACATTCTAACTGATAAGAAAGAACTGTCTGGTTAAGGAGCAATGAGGAGAGTTCACCTTGTCCCATTTATGCTATCATGATTGCTCAACTGTCTGTCAAATATAATGTGCACATATGCAGTCAACCACAACTGTAGGAAACTCTTTACTCTGGCTAACATACTTTGAGACAAACAGAGTAATGCACTGAAGCCTGATAGCGTTGTAATATTCGTCTTTTAAGTATTTCAGAGCAGTAATACGTCAAACCATCACAAACTGCATCATATTAAACCAGCAATAAGTTAACTTTGAGCATGTAGGTAAAAAGAAACACTGACATATTATCTGATTTGAAGATGACATGGCTAACGTGTTTGCCTATTTACACATCAAGCAGATATACAGCAACATTAGCATTTGTTTGGACTTGTGTCTCTGGCCACTGGTAGAAGGGATGTTCAAGTACTCTTATTTTATCTCTATGTTTTGGTCTCTTGGCTACCTCTGCTTCTGTAGCTTACAGTCAGTTTCTTGAGCTTTCTTAAAATTCCATTTAATGGAATATTTTTGACATTTTGGGCTGCCTGGCAACCAGACTCCAGGAAGTTTCTGCTCCCAGGTCATAATTAGTGTGGCACATAAAACCCACTGTAAAAACACAAATTTAACACTTTCGTTTTTGTACAAACAAGATATGACGTGTTAATTAGCAAGATTTAGTAACCATTGGACAGAGCCAGGGCTAATTGTTTTTGTGCTAAGCTAAGCTAACTGGCTGCTGTTTATAGCTTCATATTCAATGGACAGATATTAGAGCTGTAAAAGTGTGTTAATCTAACTATTCAACCCTTTTTAAAAAAACAAAACAAGGGTCAATACCAATTTTAAATAAACACCCTTTATGTCTCATTCCATTGGCTTTATTACATTGTCTATGTCTTGTCATAGAAAGGGGCTAACGTTGCTTTCAGTAGAGTTTATGCAGCAAAATAAAGGACAAGTAATGTGTGACTAGACTAGTGACTTACAGCACTGCGGACTACAGGAAGGTCACCCTTTGCCATCCCTCTGGGCATCAGTCTTGAAAACAGAGTGACGGCCCCAGAGAGGCTGATAAGTAAATACAGTTTTAATGGGCTGTGAATGGCTAGTGGTAATCTGCGCAGGCGGCGAGTGGGCAAGGCGCAGAGGGCGACGGGGCATTCTGCAGCGGTTATTATTAATGCTGTCATACATCAGATAGGCCAGAATAGGAAAATGAAAGGTGGTGATGAATTTGGGCCTCCTGTCTACCAACTGACTGGAGGACAAGGCACTGAGGCTGGTTAAGGTCATAGATGAAGGATACCACCCCAAAAGGAGACACAGGGGACAATTCATCATAGAGGATAGGTATACACCCAAGGAACCTACAGGACTCAAGGTCATGGGGGGACAGTGGGAAAGTTCAAAAATACGGCCTGTAGTGTGTTCCTATTCACCCATATGGTATTCTTAATACCTTAATATCTACCACATTTACCAGGAATTGTTTATAGTATTGTTTATCATAAAATCTCTGCTCTTGCAGGAAACTAAACTTGCAAACATTCAAAAGTAAAATCTGGCGACCAATGTCTGAAAGTGTAGATGCAATGTGTTGTATGTTCGTGTGTCTGACATTTACGTCTTCGGCCTATTTTCAAGGTATGAAAGCTTCCAGATCTTTTTTCAGACATCAAAGACTTGATAGCTTTCTTCAGACATCAAAGTCTTACGACTTGTCCTCGGAGAGGTCTGCGGATCTAAACGTTGAGCGTGTCAAGACACCGTCCTACATTTCTCTTTAAATATTGCCTACAACTGCTCTGCCTAGTTTTTAAAACTTCCATTTTTTCCTAATCTAATGTTTACTTCATCATCTTCATAAGGGAGATGGATGGTGTGTGAGTTTTTACAGCAGCCAAGGAAATGGACTTACCATGTGCAGGACTGACAAGGTTTCAGCTACTTCTTTTTAATGACTTGCAGCTACACAGGCGATGTAACCCAAGCCATTCTGGCTCTGTCTGGTGCTCTCTCTGATTTCCAGCTATTGAATGGGCCGCAGTGTAGTGTGGGCTTCAAGGGATTTGTTTGAGTGTTAGGGTATAGACGGGCTACTTTTGGACAGCTACCAGCCTTTGTGTGAGTGATGTTCCAGCTCAACCATTACAGCTAGAGAAGTGACTGCTCTACATCAACACTTTTGTCCCCCCCACCTCTAATGCTTCTTGCAGCTGTACAAGACTGGATTAGTTTCCACGATCAAATTGCACACATTTAGTAGGAAGCAAAAGCCTGGCTCCTTAAGGAGCAAATGGAATTTGAAGTCAACTAGAAAGGGTACTTTAAATAAGGACAGATGCAGTGGCTGTAACTATGATTTTGTTTTTTTAAAGGGTTTTCAAACCTGCTCTTACCTTCAAAAACATCTTTACAACAACTGGGAGTAGCATTCACACACTATTTGTGTGAATGTAAGTAGTGCTATGGGTGATTTCCTTTCACTGTTTGACAGGCCTTTTTAGACATCACTGCTGCATAGAGTCAAAGTATAGGTTGTGATACCACTTTTAGGCCACATCTTGCTTTGCTGATGATGCTGTGATAAACTGACTGCAAGCTATAAGCATGCAAAATAAAATAAATAAAATTGGTGTTTTTGCCTTAAGCAGTGTGTGGAGCGTACCTGTAGTCAGAACATGTATTTTTTTATCCTTTTATCTCTACATTAAGTATTATTACATTGTACACATAGTTTAGGTTAGTATTTGTCACCTTTAGTGTGTGATTCATTAGTGATTAATAAACATGGTCTTCCTTTGTAAAATCGTACTTACATTAATCACATCTCAGAACAGCATGAGCATCTTTCCCACGATCAAAGTACAAACCAACAGAATGTTAGGTCCTCACTTACAGTGATCACAGCATGGCAGACAAGCAAAGACAAACACTCATGAAAAGAATGATTAGACTGCTGGGTGACTCATCTGATATTTCCGTATTTAGCGTTCATGGATCTTTAATTATCTTTACTTCACAACACCATCTGGCCTACCCAGAAAAAAACCTGGCTCACGGTTTAATCAATTACCAGATTACAGTAATAAACCATAGTTAATTTGATTTTCCCATCTGAGGTTGTTTTAATCCTGAAGAATCCATCAGAGGCAACAATTATGTTACGTAGAGTCGCAGCAAATTCTTTCAAACATGACCACTTCACTATATAAAGTCATGTATGATGTTGCATCAGAGATTATATGGCCATAGAGCCAAAGTTTGCTGATGGTAGTACGCTATTTCCCATCTTACATTTTTGGTGAACGATGTTACCGTATAAAAAGAGCTTGTAATGTTCCGGTAGTCTGCTAGAACATACCACAGGCCGCTATACACATATTCAAAATGCATGCTGGGATAGAGCATATGTCTCTTATGGCCTTGAATAGGAATATGTATGTGAAATGAAATGAACGAAGAAGTCAAAATGCAACAAGGACACTAGCAACTCACTGTGGAGCACCACAGCTCATCAAGTTGGTGATTTTCTCGCTGTAAATCTCTTTAATCACTGGTTTCTAATTGGATCTTTATGGTACCCCACAGTGGTAAGTGTCCATTGCCGTCTGTCCTCCTCCTTCACACCTGAGCAGCTCTGTTCAGTTCACTTCCCGTGCCACACGGGGTCACTAGTGCATGCCGAGTGGCGCAATCATGCAATCAATTGGACATGTTCGATAACAACTTTTTGAAGTCATTCTTTTTTGTCCACAGAGGGCAACGGTGTCGGTGGGAAAGTGTAAGGCATTTCGTAAGGAAGAAGATATATGACTTAGGTAAAACACTTCCTCTCTGAAGAAGAACTATCCTTAGGGGAGATGCCTTTTGGGTTAAATGTGACTTCAGTTGGTCAACAGTGATTAATATAAATACGTGCATGTATTCTCACCTCTACCTGTGAAGAATGGTGTGTTGCTGGAGCGCCACACGCCCCCCCCCCCCCCCCCCCCCATGTGTGCCAGTGTCAGTTATTGTCACAGCTCTCGGCTTTCTTTTCCTCTCCCTCTCGACGCGCATTGGACAGCTGACTGTGCGTAAGCTCCACTGAAACTGTAGCCTATTGCCTGTCTACATAAACATCGAAAGATGAAGGCTTGAAAGCGGACTTTCGCAGGTTATTTGAAGCACTTGGTGCCACAGTGTAATTAGAAGTGGCAGTTCTGAACATTTGGCTCCGGGATCAGTGCTCCGCGCGCTCTGCTGCGGGCTGCTGGAGTTGCACTCAAGACTTGCCTGGGTGTGGATGTACGCTGACCTGTATGGCAATTTAAACTTATTTACTTCTATATATTATACCATACATGGTGCCGAGTGGGAACTGCTTCTGTTCGTCCGCAAGTGTCGTACTTTACGCACTGCATAGCAGCCAACTTCAAGTGCCTGGTAATGCGGAGGAAACAGAGCAGACAAACTGACCAACTGAGGACAAGGGATTGAAACGTTTTCACTTCGGCTGTTTTTTGGAGAGAAATGTTTTTGGAGAATCATTGTGAAGATGTATAACAACAGACGTCTAGCACTGGTCATTCTATCAGGCGTCTAAGCGTCTTTGAAAATGCTTCAAAGAGTAATGCAAAGCTGCGCGCAAGTTTCTTCTCTTCATTTCTTGAATTTTCCAGACGAAAACAACTAGATAAGACGCAAGTGAAGAGGCTTTCGCTTCAATTTGTCACACGCACTATGCTGTTGTGGCATTCACAAATGACTGGATGAGGCATGAGACATTTTATGATTTTTCATTTTTTACTAATGTTGCCGAAAGAAGGACTTTTTTCTTTGAATTAAGCCATTTCGGCTTCCATCTATTTTTTGGGGAATTCGTGTTTACTTAACGACTCAAAGAAACATGTTGCATATCCTTGCACTTCAGTCGGTGATGTTACTTTTCGGAGGTAAGCACAATATCATTCAATTTGCCTATATGTTCCCTACACAACTGAGGATGTGTTTTTATAAAAAAAAAAAAAAAAAGGTATGCAGCCAGACATGAAGAAGTTAAACAGAAACTGTCGCCAACACATATAGTATGACGAGTTCAAGCCAGGTATTTGGGACAAATGCTACCTGACACACAGTGGGACACACTGCTGTGTGAGGGTGTCAATCTGCTCTAATTCATATCTGAATATATGAGCCACCCGGTGTTATTTTGCGTGGTATTTAGTTAAGTTATACTCCATGACAAAAATTAGAGTCCGTATCTGTTCAGATATGCATTATGTATGATGAAGAACCCACTGCACCTGTACAACATACCCAGAGCAGCTCTGGCCTTAAATAACATTTATCTCATGAATATTTCAATATGACAGGGATTCTCTTGTGCAACCGAGGCATTGTGGCTTTATTACCTCTTGGCTTGTCAGGTTATAACATCAAAATTCATCTCACAGCCCATAATCATTTTATGGGAAAAGTTACAGAGACCTGCAGTGGTGAGATATCAAATCACAACAGGACACAAGCAATGATAATCGCTGTGTATTGTAGACATATAGTTTGCAGGACTTTTTCTCTATCTATCTGACTTCTTGCTAAAACAGTGATAATGTAAATGTGCCCATCAGTTGTTAAGTGCCACAAGGAGGAGAGCGGCATTTACTTTAATGCAGTTTTACAGCCAGAATTTACGGATCCGGGGGCCACTGGTGGTCTGGAAAATGATTCCCGTCTGTCTTGTGGCAAAAGGGTTTAACCAAAAATGTTGCTTGTAAACATTAAGCTTTTTTTTGTCAGTTTTGCAGCTGCAAATAATCAATTTAAAATCAACTGCAATGAAAAACATCTTTCTTATTCAGACCGTACCATGTTTGCCTTTTGTTTGGCCGTGAGGCCAAGAATCACCATCTGATTATATTCATGTAAAAGCCCACACAAAGAAACACCTACACTGATTTCCATATAGAATTTAGAGGTCATGCATTTCCAGAAAGTTGATGCTTAAGTTGATGCTTAGCACGTCTACTGTGCACACACACGTTGATTGTGCTTCTTTCTCACCGCTCAGAGGATGGCTCCTTTTTGACAGCACCTCTATCATGAGTGCTGACTCACTGGCTGGAAGTGCACGGTAATGATGTTTGCCATATGCAAAGGTCTTCTCAGTAACCATACACAGTATGATCCTAATTGAGCATTGTGTGTCATAAAGCTGCAGGACACAGATTCTCACTGTGAATAGTGATGGGAATTGATAACACACTCCAGGAAATGAGAGGATCAAATCCATGCTTGAAAAATGTCTGCACAGCATAACGAAGGCATAATTAGGGAGTGAAACCTTCTGGTATTCTGGTGTGACTGTGACTACACACTTTGTTTGGAGAAGCACACATTTTATCAGCACAGAGACCTGAAATATTGATTAGAAATCTCTTGAATAAAATGTTATCGTGATAAAGTAAAGATAAAGACTAAAGGTCTTTTTTCAGCTATCAGAGAACTGGCCTTATTTCATATATTTTAAAAAGTATGCCCTCTCTATTGATTGAACCCACTAGGTGTGTTCCAGTAAGACACCTCGCTGGGATTCCTGAGTGGAATATCCAATCTTCCCTCCCTGCGTCTTATCCTTGAGCTTAACATGATCCAAAAGGGGATCAAGCAAGGAGAGCCTTCAGTCTACATCTTTAAGTACTAAGCACCATGCCTTCTCTTGTCCCTACTGTGTGTCTGTCCTCATGCGTTTATATCCCAGACAAAGGATTGGGCTTGTCCTGTAGAATTTTTTTTTTTGGAACACCAACATTATACCAACCCAGCAGAGATTCTTCGGCTCTTTCTCAGCAGAGAGTTTTTATCTGTAATTGTCCTCTGAAAGATCCACTGCTGTGGTCCTGCGCCCCAGCACTGTGGCACACATCCAGCTCCTCTTCTCTTGCCCCTGGCAGTCTTTTAAGCCTTGCAGCTCATGTCCTTGAGCAAGCAAGGACCAAGAAACGAGAGAGAGGATTGACATAGGCTACTGCAGGCACAGAACATGGTTCGTTTTCACTGGTAAAAAAGAAAAATATGGCATAAATCAATGGACCAAAAGTCATCTGTATGAGGTGTTGAGTTTAAAATCTCGACAGTGCAAAAACATATCTTCTAGCTGAGAGACCACACGATACGGACAGACTGTTTAGCATACTGTCACATTTGTGTTTCTTTTGTTTACGTTTTACTACATCAAATTGGCATTAAACTAACAGCTGTTTTTTGTTGAGTTAACACAAGGTCTAATTTCATCAGCATTCTGGTGGACATTTTCATTCTAAACCTTCATTCTCGTCGAAGTGTTTTATAGCAATGGAACATTTCTCATTGAGAACCACTAATCCTAAATTCAGTTTAAAACCATTAACAGATTATCAATTACATTTGTAGCATATGGTCATTAAGTTGTAAATGACTCTCTGTCTTAAGTGAGCTTGCATTGGATAACCTATAATATAATTGTTCTTGTTTGTTGGCATTAGCTCGGTAATGGTGTTTGTTTACGGATCGGAGAACATGAAAATAACAGAGGTAATCCCTGGCTTGGTGGTATTGTTATCAAGGCTATCTTACAGCTACGCTTTGAGCACACTGTGGTGCACTTTTTAGATTTGTGAGGGAGGACACTGATAAAAAGAGGCAGATTTTTCCCTTCTCTCAAATCCAATTTTGGTGTGGCTTGGGTGTTTTCCGCAGTTCTCTTCATGGAAGGAGAAAAGAAAAGAGAATCACAGTAGCAGCCAGGCGTAAGCAGGGTTTGGACTTCCCTGCCGTGTGATTATCAACCATCACAAATGTTTTACATCATTGGTTTGTGTGTCAAATTGAGCACCTTTGTTTGTTTAATGACCGTAAACACACTGAGTAGGTGGACTCTCAAGTAAATCTCTTGTATTGCTCTTTTACGCTCATAATACTTAAAGTGTGTGTGGGAGGCATACATTGTAGCTTTCCAATCACTGAGTCAAACAAGGTTTTCTTTACCCCCATAAATTCATCTATCATCAATAAAATGTCCTATAATATTCCCATAAAGCACATCTGCCTTGTGTTAATTGGCTCTTTATAACTTCCGTGATCTCACATTCAATTTAATCAGGTTTCATGATTATGGAAGGGGAATGGAGGAAATCTGTGTAAAAGCTTTACACAACTATCCACTGATGAGAGAAAGCACAAACACTGCATCAGCAGTGTCTGAACAGAGGACTTCCCCCTCATAAATCTGTCGGGGAGTTCACAGCCAGACTGTGTGCTTCAGTTGCGCTGCGTCAACTAGATGTGGTGCAAAACACCAGAGACCACCAGTTTGTGTCAGACTGCAGGCTGTCTCAAACTCATACTTTAATGTAACTTCCCTGTTGATCATGAACTCAGGCTGCGCTTGAAAATTACAATTTAGAATTGGGAGGTATCAGATTTAGAACTCATGATTTCAAAAAATGTGTCTTGTGTGGTAGAATAAAGAGTTCTTCTTCTTCTATAAGATGATAACATCGGCATGCTAAGATGCTCACAATAAAAATGCTACCATGCTGATGTTTAGCAGGCAATGCTTGCCATGTTCATCATCTAAGTTTAGCATGGGTTAGAATGCTAAGATTGACAAATTAACACTAAACACCAAGAACAACTGAGGGTGATGTTGGGGCATTAGGTTTGCAGACTTTTGGTCATAAACCAAAGTATTGCACAACTCCATATTTTGACCTGATGGTGGCGCTAGTTGAAAAGACATGGGGCCGCCAAAATTGTTAGAATTCATTGTCTGGGCACCACAAATAATGCGCACCAAATTAAATGCCAACAAAAGTTGTTGAGATAGTCCACTCAAAATTAAAATTGTCAACTTCATTGTTGTACTAGAGGAAAAGTCAGAGGACCAACAAAGTCTGTATTCTCTGGGGACCCTCAATATCCGTATAAAATAGTGTGACAATATCTTAGTTGAATGTGAGATAATTCATTGAATCAGTGGAAGCTTTGACACTATATGAAAATCAGAGGATCATAAAAGTAATCAAGATTTATCTTCTCAGGACCATGAATGTCTGTACAATACATTATTGTAATCCAATAGTTGTCTAGACATTCAACTCAAAACCTAAAATGTCAACCTCATGGTGGTGCTAGAGGAAAAGTCTGTCATTAGGAGTCATCCTCTGGGGACCATGATACATTTGTTCCTGGACAAATTCCCTAACATGGCTCAATCTCTTACTCAGAAGTCACTGAACAGATCACATTTAAGTAACAATGTTTTTGCACAATTAAGAGACTGAATTGAATACTGATGAAAAGATACAATAAGTATGTTTAAAATTGTAATTTGATTCCCTAATACTCAACAGCTTAGTGTAAAAGACCCTGGTTTGTCGTTTATCAGTAATGGTAAAAAGCATGTGCCTTGATGTTTTCTTCTAATCACTTAGTTTGCTTAGTGGGCATTCATACAAACCCAGCTAAACTATAAAGGACATTTTCTCACATACACACTGCTCAGACATCTTAACAGTGTGTTGCGATATGATGCTTTATTTCTTGCAAATAATGTCCCCGAAAAACACCGACACATTTACTGTCTTTATGTTGTAACCTATATCTTTATTGTGCATATTTGTACTCCATTTTCATTATGCATGAAAGAGGGAGAAAATACATGTGTACTGTTTATTGTAATGTAAAAGCTATTAAATCATAGGATATTAGAAAAAAAACACAGAAGTAATAAAATGATTATGTTTTTATTTCTTCAATAGATTAATAAAATGTCATTAGCCTGGGAGCTTTCTCTAAAAAAAAAAAAAAACACTTCTAGGACAGCATCCTACAATATTAGATATTGATGTAATATATTCTGCATCAAGGCTTACAGTAAACAATATGAATAAACCCAATAACTTAATTTCCTTGTTCTGTAACTTTGGGGCTTCAGTGCAAGCACAGATGTGAACAGGAAGAAAATTAACATCAACATTTATGCTAAATTAAAAATAATACTATTAAATATTATATAAAATCACAGAGTGTATACAATATTTTGTATAAGGCATACTGAGGGATATAATGCTAATGTTTTTCCAGACATTTCTAGCATTTTTATGTGCTGTTTCTTAGCAGAGTCTTGCTTCCTTCCTGTCAGCGGAGATGCATCCATAACTGGTTATGCATTTTTGATTTGAATAATCACAGGCAGGTGGCTGGACAATAGGCTGTCAATACATCTGAGAGAGAGGAGCACTTGGTTGTGTGCGGCGCTGTCGCTGTCTATCAGAGGCATCAGAGCTTAATGCATTAGAGGCAATGATCTGACAGGTACATATTGTCAAGGCCCATTGACTTCTTTGTGGTGTGGCTGATTGATTGTTGAGATTATGTTAAAATGGGAGCCGTGCAGCTCTTTGTGACTCAAAGTTGTGCGCTCATGCCGAACAGCAGCCTTGAAACTACCATTGAATTTTAATTTTGAAATATTAGTTTTATCATTTGAACAGTCCATTCTGTTTGTGAAGAATCACTATTGTCTGCAGCAGCTGGAACAAGGCTAGATAGTTGGCTGTGTCCTCTCATCTATGACAGCAAACCAATGTGCAGCTGCATGAGGAATGACTTAGGGTAGATGGAAAGGTGCCTCTGACACAGCACATTTTATAATTTGAAACAAACAGCATTATCAGAACATAAAACTCTTTTGGATATAGAAATAAATCAATGTATGAAACAAACATATCTATTGTCAGTGAAGCAGCTCTGGGCTTTACATCAGCGTGGCATCACAGATTTAAATTTCAGCTCTGTGGTAGCTCAGTTTGAGTGAGCCACCACTCTGTTTGTCTCTATTCAAAATATTGTTATCGGAATTATCCCATACATGCTTAGTTTGTATTTTCAGTACCAACAGTGATGTCTAACAGCTGCTTTATTAGTATCAATTAACATTTCTGTTCTAATATTGCTTTGCAGGAACTAAGTATCACCAACATACGTAGACAGATGAACAAAGCACTATCACTGTTTTAATACAAATATGGTACAATATCAGCGGCCATCTAAACAAATAACTGCAGATGTGTTATTAGAAATATGTTCTCTAGAGGTTAATTAATGGATATTTTTACTAAAGAAACCTTGTATTAATGTTAAATTGTAATTTCAGTCATGAACAACACAGTCTTTGTCATTATTTTTAGAAATGTTAGATGCTGAGATAAAGCAAGAGTTCTATATGATTTAGTTGGACTGCTACATTGCAGTACTCTTCATTAGAACCTGACCGATAAATTGTGTGGGCCAACATAATGGCCGATATTAGGTTATTGCAGATTTATTGGTTTTGGTATATAGGCCATAAAATAAAAAAAATGAGAATGTCTCAGATAGTCTTACATAGTTTGTCCACCACAGAGCACTGACAGGTTTATATATTTTTGTGAGCATTGCTAACTGAAAATGGGACATTTTGTACATTTTAAGTTGATTAGTTGTTATTCAGAGTTCTGAATGTCAACTTTATGAATGATACTTTGAAGCTTCCAACTTTTAAGTACAGATGGAGTATTGTCTCATATTGATGAGTTTCATAATACTGATTAGGAGGGTACTCCGTTTGCTATTTGTCGCTGTCCATTGAGACGGGGTGCTGAATCCAGAGGCTGCATTACTCACCAGCCGGCAGCCAGGCCATGGCGGAGGCTGTGTGTGAAGCTTTGTTTATACTCACTCGCGAGGTACTGTGGCGCAGGCCTCCAAAGATGGAGCGCGAGCGACGAGCACGCACAAAAGCATTTATGCTCAACACGTTGTTTGTTGCAGAATTTTCTGAAGCACCAGAGAGCATACAGACAAAATATTCCATGAAGAAGCAAGGAGTCAACATGCAACTGGCAAAATGACATAAACCTAACTGGTCAATGCCGGGGAGAAATTAACTGTAAACTTAAAAGTGAGCTGGCGGCTAGCGGCCATGATGCTAAAAGCACCATTGACTTTAGAGCAGGTTTTTGTTTTGCAAATGAATACACCTCATTTTAAGACTAACACACCGGCGCACAGATGCATGCAGGTACATACTGACACAATGTGCGCGCTGAGCATGGTAATGACAACTGCATCAGTCTGAAACTAGCAATGACAGTTTGCATTGCGCTGTGTGCCTCTTTGTGATAGGGCCTAATATGGCAAGCTTGTTAGCAAAAAGTAACCTCACTTCCAGCAGACACAGAGTCATGTTTTTAGGACAATAGCAAATGTAAGTTGAATACTCACTGTCCTTTTAACTGTTTTGGTCTCCACAAACTCCTGAGGGAAATATCTTGCTCTTTACCTGTTAAATGCTCAACTATGTTCATTAGCCAGTTGCTAACTTTGTTTATCTGCTGTTTTGTGCTTGGCAGGTTGCGAACACTGGGTTTATCCTTGAAAACAGCTGCATTCGACTGCAAACACAGTTGATGAGATTTAATTAAAATAGTAAAATGGAAAACTCTCTGAGGGGAGCAGAGTCTGTTGGGTTTGTCACCATTAGAGATCTCTTAGAGATAGTAATTATCTATTGTTAATATAAAAATATTGAGTGTTGCAGCTTTAATAACCAAATTTAAGAGATCCCTATCCAAAATGTTTGTTCATGTTGTGTGTTTATAAAGACAACATAAATCATTCACTGACAAAGTGCAATGTACATATACAATGCATACAATGACTATATGTGGTGTTTTATTACACATAGGCATTAATCAATATCAGCATTCAAGGTGGACCAACTGGGGTGAAAGAAAGTCAAAGAATCCACTTCAAATGTAAGGTGTTGATCATGGGATGTGATGATTATTTGCTGCCTTGATTTTTAAAGCCGATACCCAACAGAAACACTTCAACAGAACAATCATTTGTTCATTCACTACAACTCAGTTAAATGTAAATGACCTGGAGTATGCTCTGACCATTGGTTAGATGGTACTTGGTGTAATTGGAATGTCAGTGTATGTCTGCGTCCCCAATCAGTCTTGACACAATCACCAGTTCCTAATCAGTGTGAAAGTAATGGCCACCTCAGAGTACAATCAGTGTACAAGTTAGTCAGGAGTGGCTCTAACTTAATGAACTCCCTCGAGTGAACTCACTGAGTCAACGTGGCATGTGTTCATAGACAAAGAGCACAAAAGTCCTCTTACGCACTTCAACTTTCTGGATCTAAAAAGCATTGTCCTTATATATCCTGATCTTCTACCATATGTGTAGGGAGGATTTCACACTGTCATCTTGCCCTGGCTGTCCGGCAGCCTGCAGTCCTCAGTTTTTGGCAGCTTGGAGCGTCGATGCTTCTTTGTTTCTCTCATCCTGGGGGACACTGAGCTGATGACAAGGGAGGATTAGATTTGTCCAGTCACAACATAGACAGCGTGGCAATAGTGAGTCATTGGCCCTGTGCTGCTCAGTGGTGTCGCATAGGCCAGGAGGGGCAGCGCTGGCAGTTAGCAGACCCCGTCGCAGCGCGTTCTTGAACCCACTATCTGCTCCTGCAGATTCTCCTCTTAACCCCTGAGGCCTTCAATTTCACACAAATTGAAAAAAAGCCACACCATGCTGAGACAGAATGACCCCAATGATAATGAAGGGTTAGCTTAAAAAATATTGAAGTTGAATTTAAATTGGGAAATAAAATTGATGTTAATGCAACACTGAATGCTGTCTTTCCCAATTGCCTGGGATTAGAATTTGGATTAGTATATTATATCATAATTATTTCTATCATACTAGTGTCATGGCTTTATGGATGACAATGTTGGTCGGCCTGTTTCTCTGTTACCACTTTGGCCCAGACTGAAATATGTCATAAAACTTTGCACAGACATTAATGGTCCCCAGAGGATGAATCCTAATTACGTATGTGTAGGGATGGGTATCATTAGGAATTTATCGATGTCCGATCTTATTGATTCTGCATATCGGTTTGGTTTCTTATCAATGCCCTTATCGGTTATTTTTGAATATATTGTGAGAAAAAAGACAATTAATTAAGAAAAGAATCATCATTGCTTTATTATTTTTGTTTGTATACAAATAGTCATTTTTGAGCAGCAATACAAGAATTACCAAAATCTTTAGAATACATTCACAGTTAAACAATTAGCTAAGTGATTAGCTTTCATTTACCTATTCTTATGATCAAACTCCGTATGGCATCGCTAACGTTACCTGCAGTGGACAAGGATGGACAGCTGCTTGCCAAACGGTCGAAAACTGTGCATGTGTGCAGTTTAACATTCTAAATTGCAGGTATTACCTCCCTTACTGTAAGAGTTTTATTGCATTTGAGACAACGAGAGTTATCAGCATCTACTGGAGTAAAATGTAGCCACACTTTGGATCTTTTTCTTCTCTCTGCCATGAGGTGTGTTTCACGCTGTACTAAGTGGAAGTTGGTGTGTGTGTCAAAGTAAAGTATAACTTCGCCCCTCGTGCAAAGACAGGTACAGAGACAGAGAGAGGAGGTTTGAGACACTGCTATTTCTCACTTTGTCACTTCTAAAGTACCGATAGCAGAACTATTAACTCCAGACCATATAAATATCTTTGGTTATTACTAACTTGGAACCGATTCCCGTTAAGAACTGAGTTTTGGGGGGTATCCCTACTCGTGTGATCCTTTGAGTGAAATGATTCAGCAACTAGTGGATGGATTGCCATGAAATTTGGTACAAAAATTCATGTTGTCCCTCAGGCTGATTTACACTCACTTTTCATCTAGAGCCATGATCACGTAAACATTTTCATTTTAATACTTTAGTTATGACCAAGTACCTACAAATTGATACAATTGATTTTGTAAATAAAATATATTTATTGCACTTTTGCATGTAAGTAAACTGACAACTGCTTTCACTTTCACATTGTGCAACATTCCTGCTAATGTACAAATATTTGCATCAAAATTACACTTAAAATAAGGTTTTTCTTTACCTGAATTCAGTGTTTTTTAATTTTGGGAAAAAAAGAGTAATATGTAGTATATTACTCTTCTACTCTGGACTGCATCCGAAGGGTGCGTATACAGTGGAATGACAGCTCCCCAAAAGTAAGAACTAAGAAAATAATTAAAGAGAACCCCGGGTTCTGGGTTAAAAGTTCAGAAATGTAGGCTGGATGCAGATCATTGACTGTGTTGAAGGTGCTGATTAAAACCTTATAATTGACTCTGACCTTTATTGGCAGGCAGTGGAGGGAGGCTAATATGGCGGTGGACTTTGCATCCATTAAAAGCTTAGCAGCATTTTTTTCTACAGCAGTAAAAATAACAGTATGGACTTAAAAATGATACAAGCATTTTGGCAGTATAGAAGTCATAACTTTGTATCCTTTAAGGACCATGTGGCCAAAAAAATATTAAGATTTGATTTGAATATTTTTTGGCTGTGAAATCTATTTGGCAGAGGGATGTGCAGAATTATGATAGAGGCCTTCATATGATTCGCTCAGAGGACACTAACTATTCCCCTGTATAAGCCAGAGATAAGTGCAAACAAGCAGTTGGCAAGTGCTTGCCCTGCTGGATTGCATTTGATTACTATTGCTGTCTTGTCTCATGCTGTTTTTGTGTTTTCTTGGAGAACCTTGAAGATTGTTGTGAGAATGCCCTGTAATTAGATGTTTTGGGACTAAGGCAACTGCTGAAATTGAGTGATGTAATCAGTGCTCCATCCTTAATTGCACATGCCATGTGTAGGATGGCTAATTTAGCCCGCGAGAGTGAAGAAACCACAAGCTTTTTACCAGTTGATTAAAAAAAACCCTCCTATATGTTACATTTCTCTGTCCGGTTGTATTTTGTATAGCTTGTCTGGAGGGACTAAAACAAGTGTATACTGCTTTGACAGAGGATGCAAAGTTTATCACACAAGCTGGGCTACCTTGCATTCTTGAAGCAAGCATGACTGCTTCAACAATAGCCATGCCAAAGGACAGGGGAAAGCAGAGAAATACGTACCGCATGATAAGGAGAAAGGACCTATAAAACAACTGAGCATGCTGCTCTTATCTGGTCTTTTCAGAGATGGAAGCCAGACTTGGTCAACCAAAAAAATATTCAAGATCTGACCTGCATGTCGACAAGGCAACTTTTGTCCGAATGAGAAATATGTCTGGAAATATACTGTGAGCTGACCAGCAGATAGAGGTGGGCTGATCTCTGAGACAGCAGTCTCCTGTGAATGAAGACAGATGAGAGGTGAAGAATCACTCTGTGATATGGCACAGTAAACATGAGCTCACCGCTGAGACAAACACTAACAGACAAAAACATAAATACAGATCCTCTCACACAAAAGCATACAGAGTACATAAAACCTGAAAGTGTAGGCTATAGGAGAATTCTATCAATTATTTGATAAGAGATCAGGAGTTGCACACAATTTCACAGAGAGAACTCGGAAGTGAACTTGTGATTTATTTTTGGTATATCTCTTCATGTTGTAAGAAATAGACTGGTGCTGTAACAACTGGGCAGCGGCGATAGAACTCAATGTAGAAGAAGAATTTAATGAAATTAATGTTAGTGGTCTTTACACACTCTTGGTTGGAGATTTCTCTACATGTCTCATTTTATCTACTTTAACGCTGATTTGAATGACCAAATAAAAGCCATAAAAACAAGACTATCCTAAACTGCTCCATGTCTGTTGTCAATTTAATCTGCTGTGAATACTGCTAATTTGAACCCCGGGGCAGAAACCACCAACAAAGGTAGGGCTTGATCCATTTTCAGTCAAACCATGGTGTGATGTGAGCAACATGGACCAGTGGCAGAATTTATTGATATTGGATATGCATATGTGACATTTCTTTAGAAAGCTAATCCAGACAAATTCACCTGATACTCTGTACTCTTGACTGCAGCTCTAACTGTGTTCTACTTTTTCTTTATTAGCTCTTTGCGGTTCAGACCACCAGAGAAAACAAAATCAAGCCTTCTAGCATAGTAAAGTGTAGAATAACTTGCTGTCAGTCTTTTGAATAAGGTTTATTTATTTTTTTCCCCTCACAGGTTTTACAGTATGTAGCGCTGCTGACAAATCACCATAATCCTCCAATGAGCAAGTTAGCTGTCAGTCCATGTGACTTCACGCTTGGTTTGTTTATGAATAAGGAAGTGGGAACCCTGGGTGCACGGAACTGAAATGCTGAATCCTTTAGTGTGGAGAATGGAAACCAAATTACAGTACTGCGAACAGCCCCAAAAGGCTATTGCATGTAATATGAAATGTTCTTGCAGGTCGTGCTCATGGTGTTGGATCTTCCACTTCTCAAATATGAACAACTCTTTTAGTATTACATTTACTGAGATATCACTGTCTTGTCTTGGCCATGGTAGGCATACAGATTTTTGGCAACACTGTTAATGTGATGATGTTTTTATAGCACATTTTTCAGTGCATCGTCTAATTTATGAAGGGAGGCAGCTGTGTCAAAGTTATACAGTTAGTAATATTTTACACCTGGAAGCACCATAACCTCAGCTGTCTGATAGAGGCTGAGCAGCTCCACTGCAGCAGTATAAAGTTGATAAGGAATAGGTGATAATAAACTCTCTCACCTGAGTATTTAATGGTTTTCAGAGTAATGTCAGAGCTTGTCGAAGATATGTGGAGACATCCCAAAAGGCCAGAGGTCATTATTATCTGCAGTAATAGTGCTACACATCACAGTACTCCAAAACTTATTTTTATATTTTAAAATTATATTTACTTCGGGCTGTGCAAGCTAGCTCTTATTACAGTGTTATGGACCACACTTTGATGGTGCTGTTTTATGTGTTTCAATTTTACAATGAATAGATATTACGAAGAATTTATATTTGAGATTTATTATTTGTCTCTCTACTACAATCACATTGAGTTGTTTCCTCTTCCTGAGCTATTTTTCCAAGCAAGACAATCAAAACAGAGCTGGTGAAAACTCGTTTTTCTGGGCGAAATACATTAAAACACTTTAAAAAACTGCAATGAAACTTTTCTAAATCTAGTCAACTAGAAGTCATGTGTAGATGAATGCAAGTCTTTAGTTTGTTTCTCTAATTCGTTTATACATTTTAACATTTTTGTATTGATTACATTCTCATCCCAGTAAGGTTACTTTCTTTTAAAGTTAAATAGAGGTGAAATAATAAAGAAATGTTGCAATACTGTAGTAATGTACTGTACTATGTACTAGCACTAATTAACAAGCTGATTTTGTTTCGCATTCTTCATTGATTGGCTTACAGTACCAGCAGACTAAAGTTGCATAGCTGTCTTTATCGGTCACATGACCCTCACGTTGCAGCTAGGTCTAACGGCTAACAGGATTAATTAAATATGCCAAGATTAACTTATTTTTCCTTTCCTTTTTCACAGCGAGAGTACGAGGCTTCATAATAATTGCTGCCCCCCCTCTTGTCTCTGCTTTTCACTGGGGTTCAGTCTAACATTAGTTAGCCAGGAAAACCTGTGGTGCTTTAACATGGCCTATTGAGGATTAACTCAAACAGTAAGATTTTTATTGTTCTGCCTGCAGAGCAGTTCTGCCTCCAAGAAATGTTTGTAGAACTAAAATTATAATTAGCTTCTGTTCCCTTAGCTATTTATTTATTTTCAACACAATGGAAAGCCCACGTCTAAAGATTTCGCTCAACAGGAATGGTCTCGTCTTCCAGGATTCCTACAGACACGTTTGCTGGAGTGCAGAGTGAGTTGCTGTCAGTCATTGAAATAAAATGTAGCTTGGCAGCTGGATAGGGAGGCTTTTGTAAACAAAATGTGCCCCGCCGCATTGCTAGTTGGGAATATTTCTTTAAAACTAACAGATTTTGTCAGTGAGTGTGAAAGCACTTCTGATCTAGCGTTAAATAGAAACATTGCACTCCCGTTGCTTTAATAGCTTTCTTTCCCTGGCCCAAAATATATCTTGTTCAAGGAGTTAGTTTCAAATCTGACAGATTTTAGGTTAAACTGCAGATTTAAAGCCAACCCATCTAGATCTGCAAAGAAAAGGTCTTTTCAGAAGGGAACGAGACAGCGTTGGGTGGATGGATACTTCTATAGAGGGAAAGAAAACATAATATTTTTATATTTCTAAGGATTCGAAAATTCGAAATATATATATATATATATATATATATAACTATTGATTGCACTGACCTTGATGTATGTATTGATGTATACAACAAACAGCTGGGGAATTAACCTGAACTCATCATGTTACCCAGAGAATGATCTTGATGAGTGCATGTGTGTAGGTTAAACGTTAAAGTCCCAATAGACTTAGAGGTGAAAAATACCTTAAGTGTTTCTATTTATGGATTTTTCTTTTGTCTCTTGGTACAGTTTAGTGAAGAATGTGCAGTGCTGAGTTAGAGCAGAAAAGAGAGACCTTTATCTGTTTTAAAAGGTGAAAAGACAAGTACAGAAAACCAGTGGACATCTGTTCAGAATGCACCATCAACTGTTGCTATTAGTTACTACTACATCAAAATAATGATGATGAACACAGTGTTGGGATCTGGCAGGAGCGTGCTTGGTTATCAGCAAGTATGAAAACTAAATTATTGATATTGATGTGCCTTTCCTGGAAAGTGAATGAGAGCAGGCGGCAGCAGCAGGGGACGTTGACAAAAACATTGACATAGACAGGAAGTCGCAGAAACAGTTACTTCCTGTTAGATCCGATCTGTAGGCTACTTGTAGTTTACAGACCTCGTTCAGATTTATTCATGTGTGTTTGCAAATATATATTTATGTGGAAACTGGCGTGTATCTGCATTGTATGCTATCCTTTTGTCAGCCTGTGAAACACTTTTGCTTCTCGTTTTGACATGTGTTGTATAAATAAGCTTATTTATTGTCCACCACACAATATATGTTTTTAGATTAAACCTTTGTTGCACAACATGAGACTAATAGCCATCAATCGAGCATTCAATATTACAATTACACAGATAATTAGGATTTTCTACAAAACGTGATGTTTGTTGTCAAAACTAAGAGCTTATCAGCTCTTTGATCAGGCGACAGCCAGGCGTTTCCCATCAGGCCCTGGGTCTTGCAGTCGGTGGAGAGCAACTGCGGTGTCTGGCTCTAAAAACGGTGGTCGCCTCGCTCTCGTGAGGTTATCGTTGCCCACATGTGCATGACGTCAGAGCAAGTCGGGATCAAGTCGGACACAAATCTAACCGGTGTTACGGTTTAACTAGGGACCCTGTTAACTGGCGACCTTCAGCCGAATGCGTCTGTTGTTGTCGTAGTTACGGCAGCTGTTGTAAATAGGCAGATAACACGTAGCTGTCCTCGTGAATGCCGCATTGATTAGTTTTTTATTACAGTGTTATACCTTCTCAGTCTTTGGTCAAAACATACCGGATTCCACGTTGGAGAGTCTTTTGAGAAAACAAGTCCACTCGAGTTTGAAACGTTGCGTGTTGTTTAGACACTTAAACGTCTTTGGAGTCTGTTTTGTGAAAACATGTGTCACGTAGAAGAACTGTAGCAGAGTTAAAAGAAGACAAATATATATATATATAAATATAAATAAATCATATTTACGGGATTCAAACTCATATCATTGTGTGTGGGAAAATATCGGTAGCCAGAAGCACTACCACTACGCCACCATCGACGTACTGTGTTGTCTTGTAAACTAAACTTAAACAACGTACAACACAGTTAGCAGTCGCTCCTCAGAGCAGAGGACACCAGATCAACTTGTGACCACACTGCGCGTTTACCATGGACCACTCTGCTGTGTACTTCAGAGTAGAGCAAAGCCACATAGCATCACAATATAATATGGTGGGCACACTCAAGAAGAAACCGAGCCAAGGTTTAGAGAGAAGCCATCGGCTTCCCACACAATATACAGTTTTAAGGACGACCATTCAACCTGGTCAATAAGTTGGACACAAATAGTCCCATCATGTATTACATAGTGTGATGCTATGCGAGTCAAATTTAATGCGATTATGTATTTTACTTATTAAATTCAAATGAACTCAACTGTTTGACATCTCTGTGTTCTTGGCTGGTTAAATTCTTCATTTTATGGCTTTCCTTGTTTGCTCTGATGCGTTATGTCCACGTTGTGTATTTTCACCTCATGACAACATCACAAACATTTGTCTCATTAATTTGCAGCGATACAAAGACGTTTTGAATTGTCAGATTTCGAAAAGGCGCCCTTTTGTTTCGGAAACCAGCTATATTCTTAACATGCCTCTGAAGCAGTGGCGTTTCTACATTAGGGGCACGTGGGGCACTGCCCCACCAGATCCAGATGGCGCTGTTGTGCAGAAAGCTCAATACATCTGTGCTTTGTGGCAAAATATATTTTATTTTATTTAATATGCAAAGTAGCGTGAATGTGTGTGTGAATAAACTTGACTCACAAGCATTATAGTCCTGTTTTGGAGTAATTTGATTGGTGTGTGTTTCTGTCTGTGTGCTTGCTCTGTGAAATGCTGCTCTCCGCTGTCCTTCTCTGCTCTGTGGGGCAGCGGCGCAAGTTTAAGAGTGTTGCCATGGAAACACCAATGAGCGTGAACCACACAGGCCAAAGTTTACATTGGGAGATGGGGCACTTTCAGATGTGCCCCATGAAATCTGCCTAGCAATTTGACTCGAATATTGCGTAAACCGCGAAAAAAGTACCCCGTGACCAAGAAAAAAACCCCCATACAGTTAGATCATAATCAGACATATCAATGCCGGTAACGTTACTGCTAGTTAGCTATTGTTAGATTTCGAGTATTTTGGAAGTGTTTTAATTCAGCCTACAATGAATAATGTAGACTATTTGTTGAGGGTGCAATTGTCGTTGGAAGAGAAATTAGAAATTAAACGTTTGGGGCCACACAGACCAGACGACTTGATGTTGCTGCAGCCTGGTGAGAAAACGACTCGAACTTTATGGTATGGCAGAAAGACATGGCTAACTGCTAGCACATCAAAACGAGCACTGTTCTGTTTCCCATGCCTTCTTTTTGGAAATGCTACTAAAGCAGACTCAGTTTGGACATGCATGTTTTGTTGCTGTTATTTGTTTCAGTTGTGCCTTTCGCTTCATATTGTATGCCACACATGTGCCACAAGCTTAATAAATTATGCAAGTTATTTGAGCTATGTGTCTGTCTAATCTTTTTACTTTGTTCCAATCATTTTACTTTAATGCTGTATTATAGGCAACATCTTTGTGTCGCGCTGAGACATGTGAAATGTATTTGAAATGGATTTCTGCTCCCTGCTGGCACTCAAAATGCAGCCTATAGCATATCTTACTGGTATATTGGCCTACTGCTTATAATAATCAGCTACCTCTATTTTTGTGATGGTGACATGACGTCATACAAAATTGCCCCACCAGAAATTTCAGGCTAAAATCGCCACTGCTCTGAAGTACACGGCAGAGTGCTCCATGGTAAACGCGCAGTGTGGTCACAAGTTGATCTGGTGTCCTCTGCTCTGAGGAGAGAGAAAAAGAGAAAGATGGCGAGCGGGGATCAGGGGATTTGTCCTTCTGACTTATAAGCGGAATCTCTCCAAATTTAGAACCGGTGACCGTACTGCTCTGTATTGGCGGGGTCGACTTGAAGAATCCAGGAATGCCGTGATGTTCCTTCTGCAGGTTAAAGTGGAGTAGCACGGGGCAAGTTATTCGCTCCTCATCGTTTTTTTCTTTAAAGGCACCAACGTTGTTTCACCTCCTTTCATACAATTCGAGTCGCATGGGGCGCAGAGTGAAGGTATGCGCTGATGTTTATAGTCTCAGTGACGTCGTGGCCGTATCACAGGGACTCCTTGGGGTTCCCGTGGCCACCATCCAATGAGGCACCAGTGTTGTGGTTTAAACCAAATCTCACACATAGGTGAGATTTTAACGCCTGATGTAGGACTGTGCAAAAATATCGATATAGCTTACTATCGCGATTTTTTTTCAAATGATAGTGTATCAATATATCCGCAACTACTATTGATACTTTTTCTTTGTTAAATCCTGTTTTAAACAGATTTAAAATGTCCATTAAAATGCCACGATTCCCCGTGTGTCAAGCAACCTTCTCTTCCACTGCTGTAACGCTAGATGTTGCTGCCTATTGCCTTCTCCCGGCCTGTCACATGATCCGGCCAAAATCACAACATGGTGTCTCACAAGCAAGCGGCCGTATACTGTCGAGTGGCACTATGTGCTCCTGAGTTATTCTTGCCAACACATGACGAATGAAGCAGTGTAGCGCCCAGGAATTATAAAGGTGACGAAATGTGTCAAAACATCGCTCCCCCCTGCAGAAAGAGTAGCTCAATATGTTATGTACGTATTAGACTATCCACATGGTACACAGCAAGTTGTATTTTCAGCTCTATTTTTATATTTTCATAAAAAAAGAGCATTGCAATATATTGCTGTTGGGGATTCGACCCCCTTGAGAGACTGGTGTAAAGATGAATATTGACCACCACAGGGTTCCGGTCAGAGAACACGCAGACATCTGTTTGTTCCACACATTACTGTATTGAGTCTGGCATACAGTGTTATAGCTTGGTTACAGATGGTGAAAGATGTTGCACGATGTTGAATGAGTTTCTGAAATAAACACAGAAAACGAATTACAGAATCGAAGTATTAGCAATAGTAAACCCTCAACTAATGCATTAATACACATACACTCACAGGAATACAGGCTCGCTAGCCAGGTTAGCCACTTAGCTCAACTTTGGGCTATTATTTCAACGGCTAATTGCATAACAAACACTTACTGACAGTAAATACACTTAAGAACATAAGTGCAACTACAAACGGAACAGTTTCGCCACATAAGTCCAAAGTTACAGTACTATGACTTACAACATCAATGACTCGATCTGACTGTACCGACGGTACTACGTAGCATCAACGATTAGCGCAACCGAAAGCGGAAACAGTTCGCAACGTCAAAATAAAGTTTCAGAATAAAAGCGTCTTAACCTTATCGTCTCTGTCCGTGAAGAATTCACAACAATTGCAATATGTATCATATTGTATCGTGACACGTGTATCGCGATACGCATTGTATCGTGAGGTGCTTGTCAATACACAGCCCTAGCCTGATGGGGTGTTGACACGCTTTCACAATCTAGGCCAGGGGTGTCAAACTCATTTTCAGTCTGGGCCACATCAGCATCATGGTCGCCCTCAAAGGGCCGGTTGTAACTGTAAGACTGTATAAATGTAACTACTCCTTAACATATTGTTAAATAACTGTCTCTGCATTTCATTATTGTTTATTCAAGTGTAAAAAGATTGTACATGCAGTTATATAAATATACAATTATATGTAAGCACATTTCTGTTATATAACATAAATCCTTTTAATTTAGGTTAAGAAACCCATATTACTCTATCAAAGATCAAACTTTTAAAGACAATAACAAAGGCAAATATCATCAAACACAAGTTATTACATTAACTTTGTTCAAAGCTATTTTTGTCACCTCTCTGCATCACTAATGAGCCTCTTCATGCAGATCCAAGAGCTCCTCACTGACGGTCAAGTCTGCCTTCAGCCTCTTATAAACACTGATAGATGTATGATGTATCCGTGTTGTCTGTGCTTTCATCAACAGCTAATGAAAAAGACATGTAACTGCTCGTCTCTTCAGCTAGCTGTGTTGTCAGATTGCCTGCTAGTTCCTGAACTCGGTCTGCGATGGTGTTTCTTCACAAACTGATATTTTTAAATCTGTATCTGGTCGGAGCACACCTGACATAGCTTTTAGCATGCACTGCTTCAAAAATGCACCCATTTACCCATAGATTTCATCTGTTGTAAAGCCACAATTAAAGTAGTCTTCAATGTACTCACAATCCATTTCTATGTCAGATGTAGGGTAGCCTATGAAGAGCTGCTTCTATGACTGTTGTGTTTATGTATCTTTTAATTTAGACGTTCTATCTCATAATTTTGACTTTCTATCTCATAATTTTGACTTTCTATCTCATAATATCGACTTTCTATCTCATAATTATGACTTTCTATCTCATAATTTCGACCATGGGGATATTTTTGTCCGTTAACTGTTTTTGTTACTGTAGCCTATTGTAGTTCACTGCAACAATTTTATTTTTACGCCAGTGAGCTAATCTTATATCCAGATTTTACATCAAATCTAACTTGTTAGTTTAGTTGTTTTGAGTAGGGATTGGATTTTTGATTACTATGCAAGGCTGTTTGACTTAATTCAAGTAAATGTCACTAGACTTGTCTTAATTAATGTTAATCTCATCTGAGGTTATGTTATGTTTGTTTTTTTACAGATTTCATTCCAGTGATAATAGTGCTTCAGTTATGTATGTTAGGTCATGCTTAAAGGGATAGTTTGGGTAATTTAAAGTGGGGTTGTATGAGGTACTTATCCATAGTCATCTATCCTCTCCCACCAGACTCTTATGACAAAAGACAGGAAATAAGTTTCACTTTCAGTTCAGTTCCATGTCCGAAAATATTCTAAATATAGCGTACACTTAAACTGATATTGATTTAGGTGGGTTTTCTTTCAGGTGGCTAAAATTTGTTTTGCTGGTCCCATCAGCAGCACTACATTACTTTGCTCCCATGCTGGTACTCCTGTCTGCCTCTCCATCGCTGTCTACTATAAGTAATACATTGACTATGGATAAGCACACATTTCAAAACATCCAAACTATCCCTTTAAAATGCCACCATTTGTTTATTAGAACTTAACCAAAAGTACAAATAAGGCTGATGGGAATGTCATTATTTTTGCAGGTATTTGGGCATTAGCCAATGAAATGGACAAATTTTAATTTTGACTGGATTATGGGGCTAAAGGAAAAGTCAGAGTATCACCAAATTCACTAAGATTCATCCTCTGACGATCATGAACATCTGTGCTGATTTTATCCTAATCCGTCGAGTAGATTTATTTCACTAGATAAATGAAACGTTTGACCTGCTGGTGGTGCTATGAAGGAAAAGCCAGATGTACTTCTTTCAAAGAAAGCTTATACGGAAACAGTTTTCACTCAAATGTGGGCATCAGTTTGGACAGCTTATTGCTGGACAGCAACCATAATGTATGAAGCTGCCAAACTCACATTTTTTGTGAAGCCAAGTTTGGTCAATGTTTGTACTTCATGTTTGATTTTGTAAAAACACACAGTAGACTAACTTGTGCCATTAATAGCTGTATTCTACTTCCACAATATAAAGCACACAGAGCTAATCATCAACGTGCCCAGTTAAAACAAGAAATAATTAAGTTTACAAACAATAACAGGAATGATTTAACAATTACACTGATGATGCCAAACTGAAACTGAAATTTTGGAAAGCTACTACCAAGTTTTAACTTAAGAAAGAAAACAGCTACAAGCAGCTTCACTTCTGTTGACTTAATGGTGTCACTTTGTCACTACGTATACACTAAATACTCACAATTGACATACTAAGAATGAGTACGTACTGTAATAGTGGGACAAAGTGTATGTTATTTGGCCTTCAACTGTTGAGTCTTACATGATGGAGCTTCACACAAGCACTTGAAAGCAATCCATCGTTTGATGTATACTGATGTGGTCTTTTCTGTAGCCATATAAATTCAAAGGTTCAAATGTTTTTGCAGTCGGCTGTTTTTCCCTGAGCAACAGTTCAGAGACTGTAGCTGTAACAACACAGACCAAAATGCGTCTGTGTATCTGTTTGACTGACAGCTGACAAAGATAGACTCTATTACCAACCAGAAACTCTTCAATAGTTTGTTTCCTAATTTTCCACCATTCCCATTACTTTCTGCTGCTTGCTTTGTGCAAATGAACAGAATTAACTCTTTATTTCTTGCACAAGATGAAACATTCAATTAAAGCAAACAACTCTTTGCGTCAGTTCACACCACCTGCAGTGAATCTGCACCTGTTTCTCTCCATTGACATCTTTCTCATGACATTGAATACATTCGTAACGCCTCCAAAGTTTGCTCAGCAATTTATCCAAATGCACCATTCAGTTTCAAATGAAGACATTAAGCATTTACAGGCTAATAGTACTGCAAAGTTGTATCCAATCTGGGTCAATTATCATCATAATTATCGTCTATTCATTAGCAATGCACCTAATGTCTGGTGCAGTAGAACTTAGAAGAGAAAGCTTCTTAAGAACTCAGAGATAAGCCTACACTACATTTATAAACACTGCGTAGCCAAGTCTCGCAGCGTGGCTGCATTTATAAGGATTCAGCCTTGTCAGGAGAGCTCCAGGCAGAATTTATCATCCTATATGTGGGTGACCTTGGGGAGAGGTTTACCAGTAAATTTGGGGAGGGAGCACGGTTGGATAAGAAGGTACTTAAGCATACAAAGACACTGTGCTACAGAACTCTTTCATTTACGAGCTGTTTTTCACACCTTGCTATAAATAAAGGGATTTGGGGGAAATCTTCCCTCTGTACTGACTATATAAACTGATTTAATTAACTTACGGATTTTACAGCTATCATCCCGAGGTTCCTCAGCAAACCCTCCAAAGACTTCAAGAGTTTGGCTTTAACTAATTCTAGGCAACAACTGTTCATTGTAAGGTTTTTTGAATGGACCATAGCTGAACTCTGAAGTTATATTTTTCGCAGGCTTTGTAAAAGTTTGTGTTGATGTGTCTTGACCCTGGGAGGAGAGAAACATATTTTGGCTTGATTCACACCCATTTTCATTATGAGATGCGACCTCCTCACACTCATCAGAGAGACACTGCTTCGTTTTCTAGCTTTTCAAAGACAGGCTTCATAATCAATCTGCTTGATTTTCTTTGGTTCCTTGATTTAGTGCAGTGTTAACATGACTTCTTGGTGATAACACTGAAAGAGAGGAACTATGATAGAGTTGGAGAACATTGAAAAGTAAATTACAGTAACAGATCTGAATTTCCATTTTTCAGTGATTACTATCAATCGTCATGTAATCTGCCACTAGAATCCTGTGTAATTATATAATTTCTAACCTAGCTCTCATTAGTAGGTGGCCAATACGTCCTGGGTGTATTTGTATCTACTTGTTCCTCTGCCCTAACAGAGCTCAATCACCATTAAATGTCCCTCTGCACTCACAAAGAGGCCGACTGACTCTGCCCGGCGAATGCCTCTGTATTTAGTCCTGATTTACGATATCGTTTTGCAATAAAGGCCAGTGTGAGGGGAAGAGATTCATTAAGGAGCTCAGTTTATGTTTTAGAGAAGTCCGGAGGGGCCACGTGAATACTGATTGTCACACAGATATGTTCTTGTCTCATGCTCCCAACCCAAGCCAAAAGCTCTCAACCCCTTTCCCCTCCAGCCATGTGCACTGGGTGGAACAAAGGAGGTGCTGTTCTCTGCCCGCAGGATGCCCAGGATGCTCAGGGTTCTTGCCACCCAGTCTGCAGTCTCCTGCTGTGGTAACACTGTTCCAGACATATCAGGCCTACTCGCAGCACCTGGAGGCCCTTCTCAGCATCCCTTAATGACATCCCCACTGACCGTCCCACTAACAGCGGCGCATATTTGGGATTGCCTCTTGCATCCACAGCTTCACCAAATGGGCCAGCGGCACAGCGTTGCAGTGTTTACTCTCAATCGATCGATACTCTTTAATCCCCGAGATGATGCTTTCTCTCATGAACTCAAAATAGCTCGTCCTCCTCCCCTGTGAAGCCACAGGCCCATTACTCTTTATTAGCTCTTAGTGTCTTAAATGTGGCCATCTATTAGCGGCGAGGCAACAAACAGCCCCAGCAGGTCTCTCAGTAGCCTGCTAGCACACACACACACACACACACACACACACACACACACACACACACACACACACACACACACACATGCACACACACACATACACTAATTTAAACTGACCCTTAATCAAGATTTGATTCAGCTCATCTCCAAGATAAAAAAGAGTCATCTGTGTAGAATATTCCCTTAGAAGACCTACCTCCATCCTCCATGACTCTTACTTATCAGCTGGGCGGACTCCACAGACCTCTATGTGCCTGAATGATTTCTTTTCTATGGAAGCTGGCATGAAGTGAAACCATACTGTGTCATGTATTGATTATTTTTCCAGTCCCTCTTTCTTGAATTTCTTGGTGACTGAAAAGCATAAATCATCGGCAAATGATCCTTGAAGGAAATAGTGTAATTATTATTCTTGACGCATGGTCACAAATTCAATAGCCTTTATTAATTGAACATGGAGAGAAATATGATGTGGGTAATTCAATGGGACTAGAGAGCTTTAAGTCATCCCTCATGTTTAAGATTGTCCTGTTTGGCATTCATGACAAAGCTCAGAATGATTTAGGGTCAGGATGAGGGTCAAAGGCAGTGTAATTGTAAACCTCAACAAACAGCAGCTTCGCAATAATGTGCTGAAAATCCTTTTGTATGTGACCCTTGTGTAGGAGATCATTCAAAACTGAATATCTTAAGAGAATTCAGATATCACAGAAACATCCAACCTTTTCTCTATTACTTTGTCTGTTGTTGCTCACCATCTACTTTTGCTACTTCCCATTGAGCATTCTGTCCTTGTTGCTTATTTCTGGTCTGTCTTGACATGTGTGATGAAGCATAAAGACAGGCAACAGACCAGCCAGCCACCTGGGCAGCCATTCGATTCGGTGTCCACCCATATTACTACAGCCAGGAGTGGACAGCAGGAACGCTGCCTCTCCTTCCCTGGTGTCCTTCATTGTGGCTTTTCATTTACCCAGCTTCTGCGAGTGTGAAGGCTGCTCTTCGCTCCGCCAGTCCTATTCCAGCTCTACATATCCTAGCATGGAGCCCCGATGGTAGGCTGAGTGAGCCTGTATGAGGCTGAGTATAGCAGGGGTGCTGCTTGGTTAGTTAGCGCTCACCTGAGACCTGTCTTTCCCCCCCTGCACACCTCTACACAGCCGTGTCTGACAGGAAAACCTCTGACTGTTAACCTCAGGAACTGGAAAGCCTAAATTGACTGTATGTGCAGGAGTAGCATAAGATATATTAAAGTGACAACTGAACTAATTGGAACAGATATTTGTTTAGGGCTTTTTACATGCTGTATGCTTGTACACTGCCTTAGAGACTACATTACACAGAAACTGCACCAGTGCTGAGAGAGATTGTAGATCCATTTCTTCTGTGAGGCTTTAAGATTGTTTTCCACTGAGCTGTGTTATGGCCAGAACTAAAAGTCTGTCCCCTCAAATTGAGTTATTTCCCTCAAAACCACAAATGTAAATCTCATGGTGGCACTAGAAGAAAGGTCAGAGGATCATCTGGGAACTGTGATTGTCTTTACAGAATTTTGCAGCGAGCAATCCAGTAGAAACGGATAAGTGAAAACTTTGACCTGCTGGTTGCGCAAGATGAAATGACAGGAATGTCAGGAGAGCACCAAAGTTATTAGGATTCATCCTCGTGGGACAATTAATATCTGTACAGAACTTGACAATACATTAAAAAATTGTTTAGATACTTCAATCTGTACCAAAGTGGTGGACCGACCAACCTAGCCTGTGTAAAAATCGAAATACCTACTTATGTGCAGACATACAGTACAGTGCTTTAATAATGCCTATTTTACAAAGCAACCTTCCTTTGTTCTATGCTGAAATCACCAAGGTCTCATCGGTGAGAGGTCCTGACAGCTGTTTTGTGAGGAAAATACAGCCTCAACAGTGTTTCCATGTAGAGAGAAAGAAAAAAAAACATCTTATTAAAAACTGTAAATGAAGAAAGAGCCTCAAACATTTGAATTTATCTGGCTCAGCAAAATGCTGCCTATCGTTTTACAATTTAATGCCACACAATATGGAGATTTAATTATACATGATGTGGATCATAAAGTGTATGCTGAAATAGACATTTTTCTCAGTTGAATTATCATTATTTTTTCTTTGTCTTAGCATTTCTCTGCCAGCTAATAGTTATGTGTATCCCTCCACCTCCCCCTATACTGAAGAAATCTGACTGGTAAATTTGGTATCTTTTAACATTCCTCATTCATATTTCTACAGCTCAACTGCAGTTACTACTACAAATTTATTGTTGCTATGACATTAGACAGTTGATACTACTATCACACTGCTCACACAGTGTAATTTGGGGTTTTTGATGGGTGACTTTCAATGTTGGGCTAGTTACTTAAGAAATGTAATCAATTTATATTACTCAACTGAGTGCAGACAAATTTGATATCAACTCTTTCTCAAACTCCTGGCAAGACGGGAAAGAAGCCTACCCCAAATTGTCAACGTAATGGAGCATTTTTGTGACTGGGATTGGGAACGGTATTTTAACAACAACGTTCAATTTCTAATTGTTACCCCTTAAATCAGGGGTGTCAAACATACAGCCTGAGGGCCAGAACCGGCTCGCTAAAGGGTCCAATCAGACCCACTGGATGACTTTGCTAAGTTAATTCATTTAAATGTTTAAATAAAATGCACTGCTATTCCTATTTGTCCACTGGGGGACGCACTGTAGGTGACTGTCCGTGCAGAAGCCGCTGGTAGAAAATAGCAAAAAAGAACAAAAGAGGATACAAAGTGTTGGGTTTTCCAGGAAAAATGGGCCAGTTCCTATTTCTTCACAGAGATAAATGGGAAGCCAGTGTACTTGGTGTGTTCGCAGCAACTTTCAGTGTTGCGAACCAGTGAAAATCTGGTTCGCTGTTTCCCCCTCTTTGTAGTCTTTATGCTAAGCTAGCTGGCTTTTGAATGTAGCTTTATATTTACTGTACAGACATGAGTGATATCAATCTTCTCATCCAACTCTTGGAAAGAAAACATGAAGCATTATTTTGTGAAATGTCCAACTAATCCTTTGAAACATAACATTCGGCTGCACATTTTTATTAATGGTACAGAAACTGCTAATATACAATCCAGTAAAATGAAGTGAAGTAAAAGCTGGCCAAAGGGACATTATAACCAGCCAGTTGTAGGGGTCACAGCAGGAGGGGGCCCACACAGATTCCAAAAGAGAGCTTTTATTAAACAGGAGTGCCTAGAGCAGTATTCTCTCAGGGGGTCCAGTTATCTGAGCTACACCCCTGCTGCACAGAAAAACAAAGAACTACTGTAGTTTGAAAAGTACGTTTGTACTGTGTTTTTCGATTTCTCCTCCCCAGAACAAAGGAGGGAGCTATTCATCTTGAAATAGCTTTGTATGATTTATTAATTCCAATATATAACACAGGCGTGCTGATTCGGATTATGCTGGATCTGGGTTTGGAGATTTCCAGGCTTTATTTGTCTTGAGATAGGATTATTTTGCAGTTTATTAATTCCAATTTTTTTATCCAGACACTGGCTCGAGAAAAAGTTTGCATACATAGGCTGCTGTGAACTGGTTGGCAACTGTTTGGGGGCACACACACACACACACACACACACGCACACACACACACACACACACACACACACACACACACACGCTGGTATACAATGAACAGAAAAAAGAAAAACAAAAAAACAGCATGGATTAAAGCAATTTTAAAAATTGTTTGAGCTAAATCAACATCAAGATAAACCTTGTTTATCATTGATCACCTGAGTGTCCATAAGTAATTATTATACACACTGTAATTATACTACTAAACACAGTAACAGTTTGGTGCAGACATACCAAGGTCCTAATATTGGATTTTCCATTTTCTGTTTCATTTCCCCCTTTCCAGCAGAATATTTGCTCATCTTATTTTAGATTTTGTTTGTACACAAGATGTGCCTCGTTGCTTTGCTTTAAATAGCATTCAAATGGCTTCTTTGATAGGTACACATGGTAGTTTGATGAAACCTTGTGTTCCTTGAACAGGGTCTTTCTTCATGTTTTTGTGCAGCAGTTGTAAATAGTTAGAGACTGATTCATTGTGTCTGGTTCTTGATTTTATCTAGTTTGCTTGCATCAAATATTAACAGAGCAGCGTTTTAGAAGTTCATTATTTGTAATGTTTTCATCATATTCTAAATAGTGGATTATTTGGTCCCTGTAGATACATAAATTACAATTGCCTCTGTGTGCTGCACATTGTAAAATATGTAAGTAAAACATACAATGACAGATCCAGTCATTAATCAGTGACTTAATATGCATTTGTATGATGTATTAATTGGGAGTGACCAATGATCTGCTGTTTTCTGTATTAGCAAAAGTCTGAGCAGATTTTAAACCTTTTTGTCAGCTTTGAAACACATTTGAACACAGAGCGTAAGATGCGCAGTCCATTGGAGAGAGCCTTTTGCTTTTCTTTACTTGAGACATGAGGGCTCAGACATGAGAGTGAGAGTAACATTACCACTGTACCAAGGGACCAGAGGATGACTTTGTTCCTCACTGTTCTGTCTTGCCGGACTATCAAGCTTGTCATTTGTCAGCAGCACAAAGTCACGTACACAACAATGCCGCTTGCCAACAAACAACACAAGGCTTGTTCAGGAAAAATACAAACTGCTCTGTGGTGCTCTGTTGCTCAGAAGTCTGTGTTCCCTGTCGTAAAGACAAGGTCCGGATCAGAGTGTATTACTCCGGAGAAGCTAACTGATGCCTTAAGTAGGACTGGTGCTGCCCCTGGGTTGAGGGTCGCAGCCTGCCTGCACCCTTGCACCCCCAGTGGGACAGCAGCACTGAGGTCAAGAGGGGCACCATGAATCACAAATCCCTGTCTGATTTGTAAACTGCCGGGACATTGATTTACACGGATGATAAGAGGAAAGAAATCCTCTAAAAGCTAGCAGGAAGATTGTGGTTTGCTGAGGGAGTGTAATCACACAGCAGATTGCTCTTGAGAAGAAGGTCAAAGCCCGTTCTTATTGTAATTAAAAACCTTTTGTTTAAGCAGGCTGTACTGTTCCTCAACCAGCGGGGCCATAGGCAATAAAGGAAACTGTACTGTGAACTTGATCTTTGATAAACTGCACATATCCGGCTTAATTGTAATTACGATCATGTTTTAGATGGTTTGATAAGCAGCTATACTAGTTGTCTGTACTTGTACAAAGTATGTTGTATTAATAGTTCACATTTTGGTCTGTACCAAAATTATGTTGAGGTTCAATAGAGAAATATTTTTCTCCAATTTATCAAAATAAGCAAAAAGTCTGTTAAATAAACACAAGTGGACATCCAAGAACTTTGCCTTAGTAAAATAAAATTGGGAAAGTTATGATTTCCATCAGAAACTATTTGATCAAAGAAGATTATGTATCCGATCCAGAATTCAATGGTAGATTTCATTTTTTTGACAATTTTTGATACTTGGTGTGGACATGTTTTGGTTCAACTCGACAACTACCCTGGGGCACCAGACACCCAGGGGCCACAAAAGTCAGACTTTTATTGCATTTTAGTGGGTTTGCAAATTTCTTATGGAATATAAAGCAATAAAGTACAACATTTCAATATTTAGAAATTTCTATTAGAGTTTATCAGAGCATCACAACATTTTACAGTATATGTTAACCACTGATTTTACTCATTGCTGTATTTGAAAATTAAATTGTATTTCATAAATATAATATAATGCCGTCAAACTATAAATTCATAAATTGCCATTTCCTGACAATTATACACATAGCAATTAGAAGAAAAAGTGCTACTCATGCAGAAGTCATTATTTGAAAATAAAAGCAATATGTTTTGAATTCAGTTTGTAATTTCCGTATTTTGCGTTTAAATGCGAGAGATTGTAAGCGGCAAGAAAACATATGAAACATCCCATTAAGAATAGGAACACAGTACTATCAGTGGGGTGACCAGTTGACCCACCGGAGTTGAACATTAAGATGTGTTCAAATGGCTGTCACTCACTATCTTCTAGTTTTGCTGAAAAACTGTCCGTATACACCAAGTGAGCTTGCCCTGACTTTGTATTCTCTTCTGTCTTTTAGTAGCCGACTGTCGACTCTTAGAGGGATTGCAGAGATATTCCTCCATCCCCACATACCTGCCTGTCAACTATCAGGTGCTCAACGCGGACTTAGCGTTCTTCCTGAAGGAAGCCAACCAGGACTTCATGAGGAACTCTAGCCTGATGTCCCGGACTGAGCCCTTCTTTATCTACCAGGCCAGAAGTTTGCCCTCAATGAACACTAGCTATGGGCCTCTCTCTATGGAGCAGCCTGTCCCTTTAGAGCTCCTACAGAGCCCGGGGACGTTTCCTGCCTCTTCTGTTTTTACCTTCAACTGGAAGGTGCAGACCTTTATCATGAATACCAGGATTCACTTGGCCAAGCCCAAAGTCCAGGTGCTGTTTTACGTCGCAGGCAGGGACTGGGACGACTACAGCGCCATCGACAAGCTGCCCTGCGTGCACATGTTTGCTTTCCATGAAACCCAGGAGGTGCGGGGCACTTGCCAGCTGAAGGGGGGGCTGGGTCTGTGCGTGGCTGAGCTGGAGCCCTTGGCCAGCTGGTTCAGCCCACCCAGTATAGTGCCAGGACGCCAGAGGAACCTGGAAGTATCTGAGGGCACACCGGTGGAGCTCTACTACATGCTGCAGTCCACAGAAGCAGGGGAGTGCCACTCAGAGGAGGCCAGGAAGGACAACTTCATCCGCTCAAGCCAGGAAGGGCTGTTTGGTTCCTACACCTCCACACCGCTGCGTAGGATCGGTGGTGTGAGGCTCTACCAGAATCCCACTCCGCCGCCCCTCGCTGAACACAGGCTTGACAACAACTTTATGGTCATGGTGCCAGCCACACCCATGAGACAGAGAGAAACCGTCTCTGCTTATATCACTGTGTCAGCCAACTCTCCTGTGGAGATGTTTACTCTCAGGTAAGAACGCTTTTCTTTTTGCTCTTCTGTGAAGTGTCTGGCTGCAGACTTTCTCTGTCAGTCTCAGACTCTGCAGTCAGTGTCTATTGACTCTTTTTTCCTTCACTTTTTTTTGTCATTCTGGCCTGCTTTAAAGATTTAGGCAGTATCCACACTGTTTTTTTAAAACATATATATCCACACTGAAACATGGCTAAATCTTACTTTCTTTCTATATATTCCTTTTATTAGCAAACACTAAGATTGTGCATCACAGACTGGCACCTGTGTTTTATCACAGCAGGTTAAACCTCTGTTCTCGCCCCTGCTCTCCACGATCACTCATATTGTGTTTCATTATAATCACAATTTAGGTGTTCTCATTGACTTATTTCTTAATTTTCTGAAGTCAAACAACTGAATCAGACAAAATGATTATTTGATTGCAGCTCACAAACGCCACCTGTTAACCAAGGTAAACAGCGATTCCTGTGCTGCGGCACTGTGGCCCTTGATCAAATCAGTATTGATCGCAAAGTCGTCTGACAACACAAACGTAAACACAAGCTGATGACAACAACTTCACTGTTTGATTGGCTGTATTGGAATTCCAAACGAGTGATGAGAGCGAGAGTTAGCACATCTTCAGATCAAGTCTACATCTGTGAAGGCATGTGTCGTTATTTTAGAGAAGTACTCTTAATTGTCCCCTGTATTCAGGCAGGTGTGTAGGAGATTAAGTGAATCTGTCAACAGTGAGCAGGAGCAGATTTTTGTTACTCGTATTAAATAACAATTTTGTCCTGTCAATTGACCTGCATCACGCATTTCATATAATAAATGACAAGTCTGCACATACACACACACAAAGAACAACCAATTCAAGGGACCAAGCCATGAGCCATCCATTAAAAAAACATGGACGGATAGTTATCTTTAGACTTGTATTATGGTATGTTATGGATAAATCACCTGAATGGATATGTTGGGTTTTTTTCGATGTTATGTGCTGGACTTCTTTTGCGGGAACCAGTTGCTAGGCAACCTGTGGAGACTCCACAAAGTTATTGTCGCACGAGAGTTGACTTTTTAAGGCCGATATAATAACAATTGTTCGGAGGAAGAAAAAGTAGATCGACGACTTTTGGCCCATCGATCGAAATAATAAATATCTAAACAAATATGTAAATCTGGAACTGAATATTAAACCAACCATCAATAAAAAATGTTGGCAATGAATTACCCCTTTATCACACTGTCATCAGTCTGAGTTTAGGAAGAGCTTAACTTCTGACATTGTTAGAATACATTATTCTTATTTGCAAAGGGCTGTGGATTGTTACTGGTCAGGATTGCTTCTGTTGCGCGTCCCATTAAAATGCTTACACACCATTATTGTTGGTGCATATTCGCGGGATAAGGAGGATCCTAAAGTGTGCGATTTAATTTCATAAATGGATAGTTACGTGGCTGGATTATTTGGAAGACAGAATGCCAACCTGGTACGTTAAAGTAACAGTCGAATGATTTATTTTCCTCCCTGTCTGCCAGGCTTGTATCGTGGACAAAGAGCTGATAGTGTTGTGTTATATATTTAAAAGGGTTTGAAAACAGGTTGTATGTGACATGAATACCACTTGACAGCTTGCTGTAAAAATCAGCTGTGGGGAAGTTTTAGTCCCCATTTTCTAACCCTATCGCCAAAATAATGTGTTGAAGGTTTTTCCACAGAATGGAGAATAACTTCATATTACGTGCACACAAATATTTTCAGCAAAAGTGGCATCATTATGTGTATGAAGCCTAAAATGATGATGTACGTCCTTGTGTGACTGATGGCTGCGCAGCTGTCGGACATTATTGGAGCCCAGCTACACCGATAAAGATAATTTGGAAAATGTCATATCAGCACAGATTAATCGGTTGACCTCTACCCCCAAGTTAGTTTTTTATGGGTTTAGTAAATAAAATAAAAAATAGTTAATTTAACATTAACTGGATTCTAGAAGTTATGTTGTTGTTTTTATCTTCTCAGGTAACCAAGCATTTCTTCCACAGTGAAAGAGCAGAGTTATCTCTAGGAAATAGCTTGATTCAGTGAAGCTGTTGATAGGTACTAATTACAGTGAAGAGAGGAGACAAAATGATTCAGATAATTGACATGCAATGCAAATGAGGATGTCATTAATTAAAATGCACGTCCATTAGTGTAATGACTGAAGCCGGTATTAATCACACTGGTTTGGAACATTTATAAACCTTCCGAGAAGCTGCAACAAGGGGTCAAGCCAATTTGTCAACCCGTGTAAATTAAAAAAAAGCCGTATGCTGAATAAGAGTGTTTTCTGCTTAGGCAAGGTGAAAAGCACAGAGGCAATTTTTAAATGAAACTTATTGTTTATTTAAAAAAAGAAGCTGTTCCACAGTCATTTTCCTCTGACAGTTGTTAAGAAATGAAAATAATTTACCCAGCTCATAGAAAAGATACACAGAGTTTGCTTGTGCTCAAAATTGGAGCTGAGGTGAAGTTCACAATAGCTGTGAAGTTTGAACAAGTTGAATACATTCTCCAGACTTATGTCCTTCTTGTGTTTCATTGAATTACCAACTAGTTTTTTTTCTGGAGCTATAAGGCATTGGAAACTTTTTTTCCCCGTATTCTAAATTGAGAAACTCTCCTTTCATCAGTCAAATGAGCTGGCCAGGCTGGCCACAGAGGCAACGCCTGTGGCGTTCTTATTTGGCAGCGTAGCGCATGGCGAGCGCAGGTTGGCCATCTGAGAGCGGCAGATATGGAAAGGCCTCCGTGTGGTCCTAGGTGATAAGACCGTCCTCGTACATGCATTTGTTAGGACGCATAATCACCAGAGCGAGAAGACTTTGATCTCTATATTCACAACATCATTATCATCTGTGTGCTGCACACTTCTGTGTTAGCCATTGTTGGCTGTGTAGCCCTGAATGCAGAATGAGCTTATGATGCTGTAAAAATCTGTCAAACAGACCTTCTGCCACTTCAGTTTTACATGTTTATCGGATGCCCGGTTTCATACAGTTAATAACAAAATCCAAGTCTGTCATACTTCATTCAGCGTGTGCATATGTATACAACACATCGGTATTAAAATGCTCTCTATCTTTCTACACATGGCGGAAAAAAGGTAAAGTCAAAAGAAAATGGCCACTGCGCCTTTTAGTAATTATTTTCTCTTCTCCAATTAAGATTTCACCTTCGTTTTATCCATTATGCTGAAAGGCTCATGCTGTGATAGATGTTATGCAATGAAAGCTAATTTCACATATTTTTAATAGCCAATCATCCGGCCAATTTATTGCTTTGTGGACTCCCAGCATGGTATGCCTTACTGGGGTATTTCAGTCTTGACATGCTACTTTTAATTTGATGGGCTCTGATTTGATATGACCTCCTCTGTGTTAATAGGCTGTGTCACTCAGAAACGGAACTTGTTTTACTGTACTTCACTTTGCTCAGATTCAGAGGGACTTTCATGTGGAGCATCAAATAGTTGCTGCTTTTAGTCACTATCATGAGTCCTCCTGATGTATGAGTATATTCCTATTTCCTGTCTCCTCTCCCTTTGACAAGCTATTGTCCACTGGAGAATAACCATTTGATTCAGAATTGAAAGATAAAACTGCCTGAATATCAATATAAAAAGACTAAGGTGTTTGTTGTTAATAATGTTTATTTTTAAACTTTTTAAAGATAAACTACCATCATCTGCATGACACTTATGCCAAGGTGGCAGGATCCACCATGTTCAAAAAACATGCCCCTTATAGTATAAGATCCTTAATAGGGATTCCAGCATAACTTGATACAGAGGTCATTCCCTGGTGGCCCTGATTTTAAAGTTTAAACATTTTTAAATGTGGGTGTCTGAATTAAACCAACAAACAGAGCAACATTAGTTTTTCTTTTTTTTCTTTTGTTGGACACTTATCTATCTGAACTTGTGAACTCTTGCACTACTACACTTGACAATACTTACTGGAGTTTAAACCATATCAATGTTTCAGAGTAAAATATTTCAATGCTATACATTTTGTGGCATTTTCCATTCAACATCAGCAGTACATTTTCAATTGCTAATAGGATCATCATGACTATTTGCTTCAAAACAGCGTTTCCAGCTTTTTAAA
The DNA here is from genome assembly GCF_023349555.1 of Cebidichthys violaceus. Classification (NCBI taxonomy): domain Eukaryota; kingdom Metazoa; phylum Chordata; class Actinopteri; order Perciformes; family Stichaeidae; genus Cebidichthys; species Cebidichthys violaceus. The sequence continues at coordinate 13,492,746 of NW_027176975.1, read as the reverse complement.
AAAAAAAATTAGGCATCTTTCATTCAGCCAAAATGTTCCCATTGAGATAAAGAAAATCTTCTTCAGGTAGTCCTGGTATTAAAGCAGAAGTGGGCAGCATTGCCTGAAACAAACACCACTTAAATATCATCAAATATGTACATAGTTTTATGAAATAAAGCATTTCTCATCCAGAAAAAGAGCAGAGATGATATTTTACACAGCAGATGCCATTATCGTTAAGGCCGTCATTTGTTAACTTAATTGGTGACCGACCAGACGTGTCAGGATCTATAGGTGACATTGTATTTGTTTATATAATAAAGAAAACAGGTTTTTAGAGAAACATAGTCATGGCAAAATGTAGTTTTCTTTTATTTAAAATAATGAGGAAACATTTTTAATCAACAAGTTGTTCATACAGAGCGTATCGGTAAAATGTTCACTGATGACGTATTTCATTTGTTTAGGCATGTAGTACTTAGTTTAGGTTTGAGAAGGAAATGTTATAATGTTGAACTAAAACCACAATTTAGTTACAGTTAATTACATCAAGATAGTTCATGACATTTTCTACAAGTTCACACAGCCTGCAGTCATTTTAAGGTGATAAACAAAACATCTTGTGAAAAGTACAGGGAATTATAATACATAACATCTTATGTTGGTTTTAAAGTGTCTTGTCGATGTCAAAGGATATCATCAAATATAAATTACTGTGAACAAAGCTGGATTAGACAGGATTAACTCTTTGGCAGCAGTGTATTCCTTTGCTGTATTCCTTCTTTGATATCTCTCTGCTTTATTGTGCTGGATGAGAAACAGTATCACATCATAGTCTACAGTAGAGCTGTTTCATCATGAGCAGGAGTCACTCCTTCAGAGACATTTCTGCACACCAGCAGATTCTGCACCATTGCAGGAGAGTCGAATAAAGGAAAGGACATTGAAAAGGCACTTACAACTATAATGCCATTACAATTAGTATACAAGTAATGTATGAGCTCATTATCATAATATGTTTTATTATTATTATCACTCAGTAGATGCAAATGAAATGTAGTGAAGGAAATTATTTTAAAGGATATTTTTTTCCTCCTGTAGTCTCTATGGGTATAAAGAAGAAAAAGAATAAAACAGAGCACAAAAGGAAATGGCTCTATTTTCTGTCTTGGTGCAGTGCTGCCATACAGCATGAGTCACTGTACACAGTGAGGGTCATTACATGTGTATTGTCCTCCCTGGCTGGGCTCAGCCATAATCTTAACAATAGATTAGTCGATTTAAGTAACACAACATTTCACTAGAGCAGACGGTCTCCAGAGCATATTGTATTTATAACCTCTTTGTATATTACCTAACAGACAAAAAGCTCCCCAACTGCTTTAGTGAAGTAAAAGGGGCACTCAGACACTACTGATAGGTCGACGGCCTGTTAGCGACTGTATGAAAATGATTGGGGTTGGGAGGGGGGCTGAATTGAATGTTCCAATTCTTAAAAAAGTAAGGCCCTCCCCAGGTTCATTAAAAGACGACCCACCCAATATAGCAAAATCTGTCCAGCAGAACCAGACATGTCGTCTTTTTTTATTCCACACGTCCTTTTCAAAACCTGGTACCTACATTACCCACAATGCAACTTGAATGCTGACAGTTCAGTTCAGTTCAGAGATTCAGGTGTGCTATGCTGGTAGAGGCTAATGCATCCTCAAGCAAAGATGAGGAGCGGGCTGCGGAGGCTCGGTTACCTCACCTTTCTCTAACTCCACACACACATTTTTTTTTTTCATTTCCCATCTTGTTGTCTTCAGCGCCAACCAACACTGATTCAAGTGACATCACTTGAGACAATTTATCAGATTTTGCGCCTGGCTATGTCAACAAAGCAAGGAGAAGCTAGTATACAACACACACAGAGGGAGAGCGACTTCATTCACTGCTCAGGTAGACATTACTCCACTACATCTTTAGCAAGTAGTTGTTTGCTGCTGAATGCTGAATGCTGCTTTAAATCCTCCCCATGACTAAGATAAAAACTGCAACACTTATCACCTGAATATCCCAAAATAATACTACGGTATTGAGACAACTTGTTTCACCATTGATAAAAAGGCATAGTGATATTATATACGGTGTAGATAAATACAATAGTTGTTACATAGGCACCATTACACACATCAGTACAGAAATAGAGACAATTACCAAATTTATGGCAAAAATTACAAGATCGTAAATTTTTCAGCCAGTTTGAAAAAAGAGTTACTAATAAATACATGTTTTTTTACTGCCACTAAATAAATGAACTGGGCAGAGCAGCATTTTGGGTGCTGCATGGTAAGACCAATGCAATACTTTTTCTTCACCCCCCCCCCTCCAAATTATAATAATATTTAGATCAAAATATGTTGTGTAATGTATGAAGTCTGTAACGATTGAACCGTTAACAGTTTTAATTAATTTCACTGATTAGAACAAGTTCACCATGTAGGATGCTGAAATATATTACATTTCTGTGACACCCCACTGTTCTGCCTTCTGTTATGGCAAATGAAAAATGTATTATTTTTTACTAAAAACTGTAAAGATCCACTTGCACTCTATTCTCTCACAAGGAAGGTTGAAATGAAACATAAATTTGGGATGCAAAAAAGATAAAAGACTGACTCATGCTCTCCGGCAAATGTCAGACTTTTCCCCCTCAGCTCCTGGAAAGTGTATTTGAGAGTGAGTGACCTTACATTGAGGTCTAGATCTTACAAGTGTTTTAAAAAAAAATAGTTGTTTGATCTTGCTGCCTTGGTCGTTATTTGCCTTGCCCTTAAAAGGCTCTGAAATAGGAAAGATTGGCCTAAAATTGGTTGCAAGGACTGTAAATGAATGAAGTGTGTTCAGTGCAAAGATAATAACTGTTATTGCTGTGGTTGTACTTTCATCTACATTTTATATGTGGTAAAAGGATGGAAGCTGGGCTAATATGCTTGAACGTATCCTTTGTGTGTGTCCGTGTGTGTGAAGCAGATGCACGGCAGATGCAGGTGTGTTGTGTGCACACGTACGTGACCGTACGTGTGTTTCAGCTGACGTGTTTGCCAACCAGATACACACTGCTGCTCTTCTGCGTGCAGCTTGTTTAATCGTCCGCCTCCCTTGGAGAACACTCTTCCAAACATTTGTTTGCAAACAAATTTCAATAAAACTGTCAGCCTTTTGCAATCACATTGTGTATGCATGTGTGTCTGTGTACGTATGGGAGTATTTGTGCATGTGTTTGTCTGTGTACAGAAGTGTTTGTGGTTGTTTGCTGACACGTCTGAGCACCGTGCCACACTTGCACTGTGAATACTAAAAGTATTGTATGAGCGACTGTGATGGAATCAAATTGCCTCGTCTTTACAAGGCAGTGCTTCAGTGAACAAATTATCTACCATTACGCTTCATTATGTGTACTGATGGACAACAGTGACTAATGTATGCAAGAGGCAGGGGCCTAAAATATCAGCAGGGGCGGGATAGAATCGAATAGAAGAGAAGAAAAGCGTTAAAAAACGTCTTATTTGATAGATAGATAGATAGATAGATAGATAGATAGATAGATAGATTGAAACTGTATTCATCCCCAGGGGGAAATTAGTTTGTAGCAGGAGCAATTTACAGAGTAAAATAAAATATAAAATACTACATATGGAAATGCACAATGTATACAGTACAATAAAACAACAAAATTTGGGGTACAAGTCGTACTTCCGTAGTACCATATACCAGTGGCGGACCGTGCATTTTATACCTGGGCCTTCTGTGCTGTCCTACTAGACTTGAGCCATGTCCTAATAAGCTCATTATGACGCCACAGCTATGGTTATTTGTTTCTAGGGGTGTAATAATACACGTATTCGTATTAAACCGTTCAGTACGAGGTTTAAGAACCAAAAAATACGTTTGAATAATACTAGTGCATTTGGAAAATGCAGAAGCTTAAATTGTGGGAAATATAATGTTTTCAGTGGACTGCGCTCACGTAACAGACAACAGGCTTTGTGACCACTGAACCCGGAACAATAACAAAAAACAGCTGAGGATGCGCCACCGCACGTGTCTTCAGGGGGGCTAAGCTAACTAGCTTAATTGTCAATAACCCCGCGCATGACGGGATGCTTCGTAATTAACAGACAATGCATAAAGTCCAAATCTATGTAATTAACACAATGACAAGAAAAACTCACAAGAACCAGTCACATATATTTATGTATAACAAAGCAACAAACCAATCCAGCAACACTGCAGCGCTAGAGCACGAGCCATTCATATTATTCATAAAAACGACATGATAGACAAATGAACACAGTAGAAACGCTACTGCAGATATAAAGACTCAAAATCAGTTAACTTACCACAGCTGCTCTTCACTTAAAGACAAAGTCCACTCAGGTCTCTCCAAATGTTTTCAAAAGCACATAGCTTGTGCGTATCCTGTCGTGTAGCTGCCTTGGTTAGCGTAGCTCCAAACACCAAGAGCTCAGTTGCAAATGAAACGCATTCTTAGCCATAAAATGTGCAGCGCTTCCCCGCCGCTGTCAGCCAGAAATACCGTTTGTACAAATCCTTTTCCATGCTGGGTCAGGGCTGCTAGCTGTGGGCTTGACCGGCCCTTTGATAAGATGTCCAGCTTTTCTGGAAATGTCCTTCTCCAGAAATTTATTTAAAAACACTAAAAATGTCATGTTAATGTCATAACTTCTTACATATGTTTCAACTTGAACTCTTACTAAACACTAAGATCTGCTAGCTAGCTTTCTGTTTGACAAAAGTCACGCTGGCCCACTGACCAATCATGGCGCACCTTAATGCTGACGTACTTAGCAGGCTACCTGGGAAGCTGTGGCACGTCAACGAATACGCCCAACATGTCAAACTAAAGATCTGATTGGTTGAAGACGATGACAATCAACAATATCGTCCCCATATACTTTAATCTGCAAGGTCTACCCAGAGAGCATCGGGCCTCTCTCCTTACATAGAGAAATAGAGGCTGAATCTGATTGGATAAGAGCTCTACTTAAAGCAAGCTGCACTGGAAGCAGAGCAACTGAGGAAGACAGGAGCTGTGCAATGAGAAAATAAGCTAATGGGAAAAAAATTATAATACTTGTAGTGTATTTGTGAAAAAATATTAAATTATAAAATAGCTATAACTTTGTGATTCTGTTTAGACCAGCAGAGAAGGCTTAGCTGGCCCTGACAGCCCACCACTGCCGTATACACTTTAAACCAGATACACCCGAGGGTCCCCCATTTGGACGCAGAGTACATCAAAACTTAGAGAGTTTTGTGTTAAAAGTAACTGGCAGAGAACCCACGAAGAACGAATATAGTGATGTTATAGTTCTGCAGAAACCTCAGCGTCCTGGGAACAACATGAACTAGGTCACTTCTACATGAGACAAACACATCTCCCATCAGCCAAGCAAACAAATAACAAAATATCATAAATCATACTCGATATGACTGGGACAGACCGGAGAAAAAGGCTGCTACACTCCGTTAGCAACGTGCTACCTACGAACATGCAGCATGAAAAAGCACGAGCGCCTGACGGAGATTACGGACATAGTTTCCATTTCTCTCCCCGGTAAACCATCGCAGAGATATTCAGCTTCGAACACAAAAAGTCACACAGCTTTCATCGAATATTGTACTTACTTTTGGTCGAATCTCAGCGAAAAAATGGAATATCTCCGTACTTCCAACACATGTTTGTCCAGCTGCTGGTGCTCCGTGTGAATCCGTTCGATTCGTGTCTCTCCGACACTCCTCGGATTCTTGGGAGGGTTGGAAGCTCAGCAAATCAGATTTCAGAGCTGGACCTTTTTGAGCTTTATTGGCTAATAGTGCTGTCAATCATCTAGCTTTCAATTCCAGGGAATTCTATTGGCTCCTACGGTTCGAAGGATGTCTCAATGGTGAAAATCGGAGAAGGGGGGGCTGAGATACAGCCCTGAACAGAGAGTCGAAGCAGGATTTGACCTTAAACTAAATAACTAAAAAGGGCATAGAAAGAGCTTAAAACACTCAAAAAAGGTCCAATCTTCGGTCTATTGATTCAATGAACATCATGAGTGATACATAGAAGTGATATAGAGTGTTTTTGAATTTTAAAAATACTTTTTTATTCAAATATTGGAGTATTTGATCAGTTTTCTAATTTGAAATGCTCTATATTTCATAAATGTTTCACTGTATCTATGTATAGCTGTGTATATAGAGCCTATATCAGTTGTTCTAAGAGCCCAGCATATTAAAAGTCTTGGATACCCATACTTTCCAAAAAACAATACCCTAAAAGTGCTGTTTTTCAAGATCGAGCTTTTGAGTTTTCCAAGTTCTGCTGTGTTCCATCCTTATCTTATGTGAACCAGTAACATGTATTCTGATAGTTCCATGATTTTTCTCATCTCAAAAATATATAAAAAAAGTTTTTTTTTTTTTTTGTTTGTTTTTTTTTATTTATTTTTTTTTTTTAATACAATTAATTAGGTATTTCTTATCTTTATTCGAGCTGAGGCCTGCAAATAGGCCTCGTTTTTAAAAGGTTTTAATTAAAGCCATAGATTTTACTTTTTTTCTTGATAATTGACTGAAATGATCACCATTGAAATTCTTGCAGATTAATTTGCTGTCAAGAATTTGACAATTGTTTTAATTGGTTAATGAGTCATTTATTAATCAACTAATCATTTCAGCTCAAGAAAGAATTCCCCAGACTGTCCTCCCGCTTATCAACCACGGTGGCTTACATGAGCCAATAGTAATTCACATGACACTGCAATTCTGTGTGCTGAATGTGTCAGAAACATGTGCCTCTTTGATTTTGAATTATCTAACAATGTGTTAATTTGCACATGAAACAGAATCATTTATTCTTCTAATTCGACAACACTAAAGGCCTAAAGGCTGACAGAATGCGAGTGAAGTATTCAGATCCTTTATTTACATTTTTTAAAAGTATGTAAGTAATATCAGCAAATGTATCAACAATATACTTAGTCTGCAGTAAAATGGCCCATGTTAGTGTTTTACTACTATATATAATCAATATTACTGCAGGATTAATGTCTTTATTATTTTATTATATTTGAAGCACAATCCTTGAGTAAATGTACTTAGTTACATTTCACCAATGGCTGTAGGCATGTTGTTTCAGTTAGCAGCTAGCTTGGAACAAAAGTCCCAAAACAACGAATAATTCATGGAAATATATAAATAACTGCTCATGTTGAGAAATGGATAGCAACATAAATGGTAGCTGGCTTATTATAAGACATAAGACCACAACGCACAGATGAACTCAGTGGTTACACACACCAATTCATTATAGTGCAATCTCATTTGTAAGCCATCATCGCTGGCTATAAACAGCCTCTGAATCAGCAACCACTGCTTCTGCAGGGGGAGAATATGTGATGAAAGACTAAGAAAATGTCTTGTCATTTATTGGCAGGCATTGAAGCCATAAGCCATTTTGAAAAAATATCTTCTCCATTTGAAAGTGGGGGGAAAAGAAGCACTCCGGGGACAAGATATAGATGGTTAAGACTAAACATATCTGAGAAAGCAGCTTCAAACGTGCATTAAATAAATCTTGTCAGATGTCTCCCAGTCATAATGAATAATTTCTCTGTAGTTTGTTTATATTTAGTTGGTGAGAGTTTGCAGTGTGATTTGGCAACCTGCAGCAGATTGCTTATGCATTTCCAAAACAAACTGTCTTCTTTTCTGTTAAAGGTGGCCAATAGTGTCAACAGCAGAGACTTTCTTGGATGCAATAATATACATTCCTTGAAAAACAAACAAAAAAAACCAGCAACAACGGCGCACAGCACTGGGATGTTTAGGAGCTATTTTCTTTCCACGTAGTGAGAAGTCCCCTCACGTTTTCATTAAGGCAGCACAACAGGAGCCACAAGGTGTCAAATATCAACGTCCCTTATGCTGAACTTGCCTATTTAAATTTGTTCCTTTATGATTGTTACATTTGCATAAGATGGCCTTGCCAGCGGGCTACTAAGGTTCTGTTAACAAACACTGCTGCCAAAAATCTGGATGCACGGAGAGGTGGAAACAGTGTAATAGAGCAGGGCAGAGTGGTGCATAGCTCCCACATCTAGCCCCCATCATTCCCACACAGCTCCACGGGGGGTCCCATCATCCGCCTCGGCTCCTTCTAGTCTCTCTCTTAGTGGAAATACAGTGTTGCACATCCAGGAACAGCTTTCATATATAATTAGACAGCAATACGGATATACTGATGGCTTTCTCGTTACATAGGGGGATGTTTTCCCTTGCAACCTGATGCATATGTATGGTGTTATATTTGTGTCTCAATTATGAAAAATGTTTTGTGCAGAAAAAGAATGTACTTCTTATTTTAGAATTATTGAACGCCATGATTCAGATATTTTTAACATTACAGTCAACAGTGCATAATACAACTTGCAACTCTGCAAAAGAGACAAAAACATGTAAAGAAGTATTAAATATGTGACAATATAAAGTAGAAGGATATGGTTTTTTTTAGGGTATGTTATTAACAGGGATTACTGGATCATATTTGAACCCCTCAAAGCTCTTTGCATGCTCCCCTCAGAAACCAGCAGGCAGTCTCCTCTGACACGTGTGCATATAACAGCTAATGTGTGCATATTCGAATGGTCCACGTGTGGGAGTTGCCATTGATGTCTGATACTGCAGTGGACGCTGTGGACAAATTTACCACAATCATATAGTAATGCCCCTGCAGGAGAAGAAAGTAGAAAAATTGGCACATGACGGTACTTTGTTAACAAAAACAAATTCAACTTTTAAATGAGTTGACTGGGATTTGGTTACATTTCTCCTAATGTATAGCTTAGCAAACTAACTGAGTAAACAGATCAAACATCAAGACAAATGTTTAAGAGCTGAAACCATCACCAATTATATTTTCACCACAAGAAACATTTTTTCATGCAGTTATTATTATGTCAAAAACAATTTAATTTGAGCAGACAAAAATGGATTATATGCTCAATAAACGTATTTTTCAAGATTTTTGCTATCCACATAAATAACCAAAAAGAACTTCTCTCATTCAGTCATCTTGTCCTCTATTCTTTTTGTGATGAGTATTTCTGTACAAAATATTATTAATGCACTTGCAAAAAAAACTTTTCTGTGTTCAAAATATCCCATTTTCTTTTCCAAATGTAGAGACAAATCATGGTTAAAAAAAAAAGAACAACTCCATCTTGGATTTCAGCGGCAGTCACAGTGTTCTCCACCACCAATCATCCAGAAATTATATAAAGATGACTTTATCTTTCTGTTTGATCCACTGATTACATTTGTAACTGACTGTTACAGGTAAGATCAGCATGCTAATTGTATGTTTTATAAAGGCTAATAGAGGCCAAGCTCCCACCACTAATGAATATATTGACAAGAAAAGAGCCTCAAAGATCACAATACGTTCCCGCTCTCAACATTATAAATGCAGCAGTAATTATGTCTTTGAAGAATGACTGAATTTAATTACAATAATTCACTCTGTTATTCGGCACTAACTAATAGGTCAGCTTATTCAGTCCCCAGTCTTTCACTTACACTTTTGTTTGCCCCTTTTATTCCCTTCTAAGCATAAACATGATCAAAGCGTTTCTCTTTTAATTAATTACAGTCTCTAAGCTAGACCCTGTTAGCGGGTAGCTTCATGTTTAATTTAGAATCAGTATTGTAAGGATTCTTCCCGGCTTGTATTCATAGTTGTCCATCTCAAAGTCCTGATTTAAATGATATACAGTAGTCTTTTGTAAAGCATTGTCATTCATCATTAAAGAGGAGACTCCTTGAACAAATCAATAAATTACAATAATGATTTATAGTTTATTACACTCATCAGTGGTGATATTTATTATATAACACAATCTAAGACGAAGCAGAGAGGTTTATTTGATTTTATAAAATGTGCTAAAAGAACCATCAATCTATCACCCTCATGATGCAACTATAGACACGCAGACTACACTTAAAACTCAACTCCCTGGCTCACTTTATTCTATCGTCCATTCGGCCTTGAATGATGCTCAGCTTATTAGCAGTCAGGAAGTACAGAGATATGATTTAATGCCATTTATTGGAGGGAACACAATAAGACAAAATTGAATAGTTTCCTGATTCATTTTCATGGACTTTAATGTGCCTTTAAAACTCTGTAATTGGCACTGTAACGGGTTGTATTATATCATCCCTGACACTTGTAGCAAGTTGTTCACTGACAGTGGCTAATTATCTCAGTTAGCTGCATTATTGCTGTTATGGGGAGTAAAATAAAAAAGTAGTCAGCGGTTATAGGCATGGTGATTCTCGAGGGCTCTCTCACTACTGCATTCTTCTGGCATCCACACAAGAATAGAAATAAGAGGATTATATTTCCACCACATACAAGTGCAATCAAATTCATCAGATGCTTATTCAATTTGGAAGACATAGGACATTTTTCAGTAACACTTTATAATAACTACACACTATGAAGCATTAGTTAAGTAAACACTTAATTCATCATTTATAAAGCATTGTTCCTACATACCCATTAGTATACAATTCATAACAGTTATAAATGTTTTATTCTTCATTAATAAGCTTGTCTATTATGTGTTTGGTGATTATGTTTTCATCCTTTATAAATGATGGATTCCCCATTTGTAAATTAAGTATTATATATATTACAAACCAATTATTGAGTTGTAGATGATTAATAACATCCTTATATATATATATATATATATATATATATATATATATATATATATATATATATATATATAATGATTTAGATATGCAATAATGGTTAGGGAATATATGTTAATGTTAATATATGCTTTATAAATGCGTATTAATAGTGCAATTCATGATTAATTCAGGTAGTTACTAGTCATTTATTAAGTATTTTGTGTGACCTCATCTAAAGTGAGGACTATCTATGCTTTACAAAGCATTTATAAATGACATTGAAAGGCCATCAGTGCCTCGAAACCCACAAAAGTCTGTTATCTTCTCAACAGAAAAGGCAAAATGCAAAGTGATAAAGAACATATCAATATTTATTACAAGATACAAACAATGTACTTGTATTAATACAAACCTCTCAGCCATTCATTCGTAAAAAAACTGTCTCCTGGATCGCTCTATTTACAACGACGGTAACGCCGTGGCGTGCGCCGTCTCAGGACCTCTAGTTAGTGACTTGCTACCAGGAAGGCTAGCTACATACTCATCCTCCATCATGCGTAACGTTGTGACAGCTGACGGGTCTCCAATGCCCGTCAGCTGTCATTAAGTCAGCGTTTTCCATAGCGTAAGGGCACTTCCGTATCAGTTCCTGAGCGAAACGTTTGTCCCACGTTGATGACGTTTGAAAGCGGGATTTCTCATTTCGCGGTTGTAAACTATGAGCAGATTCGCCGCCTGCCATCGGGACATGCAACTGAAAAGTGCGAACAGTGGAGATCGATATATTTGGTTAAAATTAATAATTAAATAAGTAAATGTAAACTAATATGCAAAGCTCCTGGTTAGCTCCAGTTATTTGCAAATGTTTTATATCCAGCCATGTTCTTCTGAAGGAGAATCTGTTTTTTGTTTTTTTTATATTCATGAATAGCTGAGAGGTTTGTATTAATACAAGTACATTGTTTGCATCTTGTATGCAAACAATGTACTTAAATGAATAATGTACATCTAAATAAGTTATTAATCATTTACTAATACTTTATAGAGGATGCTATTAATCAGCTACAACTCCTTAATAATTGGTTTGTAATATATATAATACTTGGTTTACAAATGGGGAATCCATCATTTATAAAGGATGAAAACATAATCACCAAACACATAATAGACAAGCTTATTAATCAAGAATAAAACATTTATAACTGTTATGAATTGTATACTAATGAGTGTTAATGTAGGAACAATGCTTTATAAATGATGAATTAAGTGTTTACTCATACTTAACTAATGCTTCATAGTGTGTAGTTGGTATAACGTGTTACCCATTTTTCTATGTGTATGTTTTTTTTTTCTACTTCTTTCTACTTAATCTCCAAGTACACCAAATGACAGTTTAGTTTGCCATTTTTAGAAATGTTCTTATTTACGTCCCTGCCAAGAATTGGAAGAGATGATCGATACCACTCTCACCACTCTCACATGAGGGTGGTATTAATATTCTCATCTAAATCTCATCAAGAACGCAAATGAGCATATTTTCCCAAAATGTCAAAGTCTTCATTTACAGCTAATTTCACTTTGAGATGTTTCTTCTCATACAGAAAACAACCAAAATAACAAAGGATTCAATTATTTAAGAACGGTGGCTTGTAAATTGTGCTTGTTGCCGTTTTACACGTTGAACATCACAGGCCTCTGGTTCAGTCTCTCTAGTTTAAGAGTTTTAAGTCAGACAGAGAACATGCTGTTGCCTCTGTTGAGATCAATCTGAGCCTTTTAAATTGACCTGTTGTGCATTTTGTCACCTGTAAACAGATGAAGAACAGCTGGTATTACACTTGTATCTATTGTAATCCATGTTTTAGTCTTTAAGCTACAGCTGAGCAATGTGTGCATAGATTTTACATAACTGTCATTTAAATGAAATGTGTTTCTTGCAAATTTTTCAATCCACTGGGACCAATCTATGTGGCAATCCGAAGTCCCCAATTAGTCCCCAATATTTTTCACATAATCTATTTTCTGATTATGACGATCCCTGTCCCAAATTTGTTGAAAGCCACTTTGAATGTAGAATTTCTTTAGTTTATTGCCACCTTGTGTGTCAACTATAGTGCGAGTCTGGCTGGCTGCATCCAGGGATCAGGGCATAAAACGTACAGCTAGCAACAGCTCTGCTCTCCACAGACAGACAGAGCCCCTGTGGTGACAGCCCCCCAGCGCAGCCCCGCCCCCGCAGAACCGCATCAAATCAATGGTTTCAGGCAGAGCGCCATTATACCTCCGTGTTGAAGGCAGATTCTTCCCTTTTCCCATCCTGCCTATAGCTGCTGTGCAGCGCAAGTAACAAGCATATCACAAACGCATGATACTAAAATCAATGCTTGCATGTACAGATGTACTCTATAACAGCATGTGGTGGTCTTAAAATCCTGCACTCACAGTCACCCACAACCATTCATGTCAATTAGGATGCAGGAAACCCTTAATGATGGGATTCAAAATGTTTTATTAAAAACTTATCATAAAAATAAAAATAACTTGTAAATCCAAACATGTTGGATAGTTTTTGTTTCCATAGCTACCAGCTCATCTTTCTGCCACAGGTAAAACTGGTCTTATTCTTTCCCCTGCGACTGACCATCAATCATGGCCAGCATTAAAAAACAAATGTTTTTTTACTCTGTCTGATGATGTTTCACCAGGTCTCAGGGATAAGGCAAGACAGTTCTACTTTCCAGTTCCAACTATATGAAATAAACCAATTAGTAATTTGAGTAACCATAAAAACCAATATGTTCACCAATATACAACCGAAAATGTAAACAAAAGTAAAAAAACTTCATTATTAAGTATAATGGTGTAATGCAGTAGTGGAGGAAGATTCTTTTATTTTAATATAGAAGTAAAAGTTGTAATACCACTCCATTACAAGTTAAAGCCGTGAATTAAAAATGTTACTTTAGTAAAAGTATGTAATACTAGAGACTTGCTATGGGATCACATCAGCCACATTGCCGGGGGCGTAAAGTTTTGGGACCAATGACCCCTTTCCCACTTCCTACCCTCCTTCTTCCAGCACCCTTGCTCGGACCAGACTTATCTTCGAACTCGGCTTTCATTTCAATCTCAACTAAACACCTATAAAGGTTTGTGACTGCATCTTGCACGGTTGCAACATTATCACAAAAACTGTCCGCAGAATTACAAACACCTGGCAAAGTACTCCAAACTGCCTCTGTGGGTTCTCGCGACAGTAGGTGTCTCCAGGACCCCATTCAACCATGATGACACACAAAGACGCACAATGTGAAAAGAATCCCAGCATCACTGTCACTGCTGGTAATTATGAAAATGTTCTTAAAGTATTACTCATAAAAATATGCAGAAAAACGGCCCCTCTGAGTTTTATGTTAATTTCTCAGTAGATTGTTATTAATGTTTAATTAATATTTTATTGATGTAGTTATTCGCAGATTTATTTTACACACCGTTGAGTAGCAAAATCTATAATGTATTATATCTAAAAAAGTTTGCTCATTATAAGTTTTGTATGTAAATCCTTTGTAGAGTTTGTCAAGTATGTGATAACTACAGCTGTCAATGTGGTTGGAGTAAAAAGTTCAGCCCTTCTGAATAGTAGTGGAGTAGAAGTATGAAGAGGCATGAGAGAACGGTGAACCTGTCATTCATTCCCTTCATTACTGTGCTCAAAGATCACATCATTTTAACTTCATCCCTGCTTTACTTTTTTAAAACACTGTACGGCTGAGAAAGAATCTACAGGGAAAGCGTCTCTGAGTTGTAAGGATGTCCCACGAAACCTGGTTCTAAACGGGAACCGGTTCTAAATCAGTCCTTGTATATAAAAATGTGTAGGTCTTGATGACACCCGTATGAGCTATGTGATGACATATTGCCACTGAGCTGAACTCTCAGCACTGACCCAGCATCAACCCTAATCATGTGACGACAGCCTGACTAGGTTAACCCAAATGTGAGAAATACTCTAAACCTGGTCAGTGGGGGATAATCCTACTACAATAAACAATACAAACAGAACACAAGAAACGTAACACAGAGTACAAAAACTATGTTAACAGAATAACCATGCACATATAGCTTCAGAGCTGAACCGGGGAATGGAGTGACAGATGTTTGGGTTTTTGTAGGCTACATTCATTTGAGTTTTCTTTTGAGGGCATGTTTGATTGTGTGATTGCATTTGCGTGGGTGCCAAAAAAAAGGAGATGAGTCATTGTGCATACCTTCCTGAAGCTATGCATATGCACAGTCAATAATAACGATGCCACCCGCATTTGTGACATCAGCTGCTAATGCTTTCCCCACCCATGGATGTGTTTCCATCCTGTGACTTATCCCCCGCTCGGACCTGCCTACCACTGCTCTCCCTTCCTCCATCTATTTAGGTACAGTACACATCCCTATACTATCTAGCATACTTCCTTGTGATTATTTACTTGTTCTAAATGTCATGTGTCTCAATTATTAAGAGTGAGAAAAACAACTTGTATCTTTTAATCGTACAAATTAATTGACAAATAGGAGAGATTTATTGGTGCTATTTCCATGTTTTTAACACAGTGCTTTGTGTTCTAGCACAGTATGGATTTACATTACTCATACACACCACTCCAATAAAGTACATCCTGCCCGGTACTGTGGTATCGATGCAGCTAAACAAACAAGCCCTTCTCTCTGCTGGGCTATGTATTTCCTATAATGTTGTACTTGTCTATATGTTCTATTGTGTGGTGTCAAATCACCTTTAGTGAGAAGCAAAATGTCTTTTTGTCTTTCAAACAAACATCTCTATTATGGAGGGAAGTGCTTGTCTGAAAGGACAGATATCATCATGCTGGGCATATGTCTCCTGTGGCAACATACTATGTCCTTGTGGGATCTTAAGTGGAAAAGCACTCAAAAGCAGTGAAAACGCACATTTTGTCAACGTATGTATGTGAAAAGTAACAAAGGGATGTATGCATGCATATGTTTGTCAAATGAATCCATTTCTCCTTCGTCAAGTATACCATATTGATAAACCATTTCTACATTCGGTCACTCCCTATATGGCAATGGAGCAGAGTTCCCTTATTTACATTTCATCCTCTTCTTCCTGTAATAATCTTTATAGGTAGAAGAGGAGGAACAATTTATTCAATCTTTGGAAGAAACTGTTATTAACCGAGGAGACCCTGTTCTTGTAAAAGGAATATGCAGAGATAGAAAGTGAAATGACTAAAGATTAGATTGTGTGCCAGGAAGTTGTGGTGGGATAATGTAATATTTGGCTTGCATGTACAGTACGGGGCTTGGGATTCTTGTTTCAATGACCAATTTGATGGAGATGCATCTCACCTTGATTCACTCATATCTCAATCATGCTAACATGCACTCTGACTACAAATTAAACAGCATTGTTCTTCTCGTATTTCAGTGCACTGGCGGTTGATATTTCCATCTCTTCTCACTCTCAACCCAACACCTCAGGATTTGACTGCTCAGATGCTGAACTCTGGCATTTTACATGCACCTCCAAATTTGGTTATGTTATTCAACTGTGTGGCATTTCCAAAGGTCACAACCTTTACTTGTTCATTTGGTGTCTTCGATGTCAATGTGTCTGTGTTCAACATGAGTTTTTACGGGGCGAATGTCAAGAGGTTTGGGCTTTGTTAGGGCTGCAGAGAGGGCTGATCGGCACCAACAATCAATTCTCAGCAGGCCCTCAGCGATCTTTTCTGCCTGTCACTCCCTCCTTGTTCTTCCAGGCCAGAATCATTGAACCTAACCTGGTTTATCCAACAGGCTGCAGAATTGCCGTTGCACAGCAAATACTCTTTGGATTGCCCATTGGCACCAAAGCAAAAGAAAACATACAAAAAAAACAGCTGACCCCAAGTTTATACCTGTCAAGTAAAAAATTTAAAATTGCTCTTTTGTTCCACTGCGGTTTGGCTTTTTTCTTTTTACAATGTACTCGACAGTATCCTGCAGAGAGTAGTCCTGTCCTCTGCAGTGCATATCTACCATAGACAGACATTGCGAATATGACAGCCCCTCCTGTAGCATTAGGCACTATCTGACAGGGGGGAAAGGAGAAGTGGAGCAAAGTGGTTGGTCTGAGTGGCTAAAGACTGAGAAAGATGAACCGTGGTGGCCTCTTTTTCTTCCTGTGAAAGGAGCCTGTGGGCCCATCCTGCAGCAGGAAGGTTAGGGATTCATCATTGACCAGAAAATTCAAGTGTGTGTGTGATCAGGGTGGCTGGCCCAGCGCTGCGCTAAATGGAAGACTAATGGGCAGTGGGAGTGAGCCTGACGGCCTCTGAGGAGCCCTGTTCTCTCTCCCTCCACCTGCCATCCATCAATTTTCCAGCTGATACTGGGAGATAGCTGCCCCACACTGGTGGGAGGGGGCAGAGGGAGCAGGCAGGAGGGACCAGCGAGTGCACCAGCTGGCTGGAGACAGGGACGCAGCTACTGCATATTAGAGCATACAGTGTTTAGCAGCCATTCTCATTCACAGACTGAGGCAGAGAGGAGGAGGTGTCTGTTTGGGTCAGGATGATATCTCGGACCATGCTCAGACCTAAGGTGTTCTAACAAGACCAAGTTCCCAATCTTCATCATCTTCTGAGCTAATTAGAATTTCCATAGTATTATTATATATAAATGAAGTGGTTGTTTTTTTTATTATCCAACGCCAGAAAGAGGCCAAAATGACTGGCAGTGCTTGAGAATGCAAAGAATGGCTTAGGGCCCATCATAATGAGCATTGAAGCTTAAGTAAGCAGATTCAAACATTGTGTCTCATTGTTAGTACGAAAGACATAATGGTGTTCATACAACAGGGTGAGGGTTCAGCTTTTTTTTCTTCGTGTGGAGGCTTCAGAGGAACCTTTTTACATAATCATTGGCTCTGCTTTTTCTCTGTGAGACAGAGGACACCAGGGGAAGTACACACACACACACACACACACACACACACACACACACACACACACACACACACACACACACACACACAACAAAAGCTAGTGAAATGGCTTTTGAAAGTCCTTTTATATAAGCTCAGATTAGAGTTCTTTTAAAACAGATGTCACCTTGAGGGCAAAGAAAAGAGATTATGGATTTTTCTTATTTGATCACCTCTCTACTGGGTGTCCTTTACTATGGCAAAGCATCAGAACCCTCCAGGCAAAATGGTCCTTAGATTGAATAACAGTAATTAGAAAAGGTATCCCTCGAAGATTAGTGTTTATTGCACCAGTGTGAGTAAAATACGGAACAAGTCTTTACAAACCTAGATAAAAATAATTAGAGTTCAATTTGAAATGCAGGTATGTGGAGTAGATGCGTGGGAAAATAAAGACTTCTATTGCCTGAGAATTTAAAGGGACAGTTCACACCAAAATTAAAAATACATATGTCTCCTCTTACCTGTAGTGTATGGAGCATTTTCAACTATCTTTATTAAAGAGTGTGGTTGTTCAATTTGAGAGCATGACTCATTGATTTCAGTTCAAATTTTGTAATGTTTTCCCTCAAAACCCTGTCTTTGCACTCAAATAGCCCCTGCTTGCGCTCCAGCTTCAGCCTCACTCGTGGGCTGCTTCTGTGTGCTTGTGAAACATCTGCTCTCAGATTTCTCCTCTGATCTTGGATTTTTTTTATCCAACAACCATGTCAAAATCCCCCAACCAATAGAATGCCAGGTGTAGTGTTGCCCAATGACATAATCTCTTCCTCATTGCGGATGCATTCCTAATGGGCGGTTACTATTTAAACTGGCACTCCAAGGCTTGACAATATACTTACCTTGCTTTCCTTACAACTTTTGGAATACAATGATAGTATACCAGCACCCATACTTTTTCATACACTCTAATAATAACTACGCCGGCTACTATTACTGGACCCAACATTTTTTTATTTTGTCACACTGATGCCGTGAATCAACCATGTCAACACACTCATCAGCTGCCCACAGAGAGCTATCCATTAATGCTAACTAAAACTAAGGTAGTAACCACAGCTGTCTACCCCTTCTTCTTAATACATTCATTACGATATCTATCTCGTTGTAGCTATAATTTAGTCTTGTAGTTCCCTAAGCTTAAACTGCAGATACTCATGTTGAAAGTGCTCTATTTTCAGTCTTAGCTAACGTTAGCTTGATGCACAGTTAACGTTTGCTTTGTAGCGCTCAGCTATTTTTTTTTGTGAGTGAAGGTCTTGGTGCCTTGGTATATAATGTTATTGATTTCCAGTGGTATTTCTGTTGACTATTGTTGTAGCATGCTAGTGTTATTCATCAAAATAGATTGTTTTGATGTGAGTGGCCTTGTTCTGAAAATAATGGCCGTAGAGATGTGGGCCTTCTCAAACATAATGGTACTATATGGCACTTGAAAGCGCTCAAAGAAACTATTTTCTTTCAACCATTACTATAGAAACCATAGTTTTGAAAGAAAATAAATCCTACATGAAACTGCTCTCAAAACGGTCTTGAGTAACCTGTATATCATCCTGCAATTCAAGTCAATAGTCTTACGAGCATTAGTCTTCTTCAATGAGCACTATATAAAAACATGCAATAACAGGTTATAACCCACTATAATGTCGTTGAAAGCAGATATAAATGTGTATTAATGTATTTTATTGACTCCTACTGTGGGCATCCATAAGTGAAAGATGGTGTATAAACAGATTATGAATAACAAGATAGTATCTTCACATAATATTCATAAGAGACAAATGCTGTGCATTATTAAGCTTATATGATGATATAATTGCTTATTTAACTGCTGAAATTTCTGAGGCTGCGATTTGTCTTGTTTAATCAGATTTCATTACAAGATGTTTATAAATAGTTTGCTTCTCCAAAAACAGTAAGTAGTGAATCTTCCCTGGCCTCACGATTAGATCACGATTCACTCATCAACGATTTAAACAAACAAAACAAAAATTGTTCTGCTGCGCATTACAAGTGTACTGTAATCTATGAAAATAAGCTGTTCACTTAGCAGCTCAAAGACAGGTCACCTTCTGGGCATGTCACACTGCATGGATTGGCCGAGCAGCCAGCAGACTTTTCCGTAAGCCAAGTACACAGTGCACAACTTTCAAAGTCGTCAGATAGCTGTACTGTACACAACTTCCTGTCTTCTAGTCGGGAGTTTTGAAGTTGTCGTGGTTTTCATACTACGTGACTGACTGGGAATCCCAAATAAGGTCTACAAACTATGTTTCGTCACAAAAACACTTGAAGTGACACAGGCGTAGTAATGCTTGTTGATGTTGTTGTTGTTGGCACACGTGTTCACATATTAGCCTGTTTCCACACACCCTTACTATTTCCCCTATGTAGATCAGTCACTGGGTTTAGTTTTTCTGCCTGTTTGTACCTGTATTAGTCAGTTAAGACCCAGCTCCCGATTTGACCAGTGTCACCAGTGTGTTTGAGTATGAGTCGGCTAAAATTGGCTCAGATGTGGTTTTGTGCATGTAGATATCCGTAGCCTTAGTCAAGACCTTTTGAATCCTCCTATTCCACCGGATTCAAATCGACTGAATAGTCTGGCATCGTGAAACAGCCGACTCTCAGTTAAAAAGTAATTGACCAATAAGCACAGTGGGGGGACTAATTATAAGCCAATCAGCGCCGGGAGTGGAACAGACAAGCCAGTCAGCTGGGCGTTTGAACCGATGACAAAAAAAACAAGAACAATGGAGACCACTACAGAAGACACAGACGCTGTTCTCAAGGCTGTTCTAGTTAGATTAAAAGTATTGAACAGCAATTCGCTTTGTTGTCTGGAAACATTTATTATTTACCTCTTTCATACTGCTACGAAATGCCGGGTTGAGAATCTGGCATAAATTATTTTTCCGTGGCATCTTTGTTAGCGTATCACGGCCCCTCTTCTCGAGTCTTCCTCATTTGTGTTCGTAACAATAAGATGCGACTGCCACCTCTTTACAATTCATTGTGAATCTTCAATCCTTACAAGTATTCTAAAACATTAAAACAAATCCTCCAGAATAGACGCCATCTCTGAATCGTTCACTCAATGGAAACTCATTCAAGTTTGGCCTGCTGAATAATAGTTTTGAATTATGTTTGACCCCCTTGATTAACGAATGAATATATATGGCATATTTTCAATATCGCAGGCTAGTTCTGTTTTTTTCTTACTTTCTCTTTTAAGTCGCTCCAACGACGGCACAACGTATGTTGTCATGGCAAAACATCACCTGTCGACTTTAATGACGTTAGATTCAGGCAGATACATTGGTCTAGGGATTGGTTAGCGAAAATCAAACCCCCCAACCCCCATGTCAGACTGAATACAGTTAAGTGTTAAGAGTTGACAATTCTTTCAGATAACAGGCAAATATCTTTAGGTCTATAGTTGCAGAATACAATGTCTTTGGTACTCCGTAGTCAATAAAAATGTGATGTTTTTGTATAGTGGCCTGGTGAGATTAATGTGACCTACTTAACCTAGGTATGTTTCTCCCCTAAAAATATAGTATACTACTATACTTACTGATCATCCGCCCTTTGGGCCTGTAATCATCTGTGTGTTTATTTTGGATGAACAGATTCAACCGCTTCTTCATCCAGTCATATGAAATGGCTCAAAAGTGTACAACTAGAAAACACAAACAATGGGTAGCTATCAAAAATAATTGCATTCGCAGGTTTAGTATTTGTCTCACCTTTGATACCTTGAATAGACTTTAATCAAAATGAAATGGCAGTCTGAAAGAAATCCTGAATGCAACATTTCCCCCTTTTTAATTTTAGTGAAAGGGCATTTAGAGACTATTCAGTATGCCAAGCACTTTATCTTAGTGCACAAGGAACAATGATTCAGGATTTAGGGAAATCACCACAATGGCAAAATTTGTAAATAAAATGTAATTCCCAAAACCTTAATTCTAAAAGCTGTTGTGTGTTTTTGGCCTTACATATTCAACCACTTGTACCCATGCAGTGGTTGCGCTGTAGTCCTAGTCTTTTACGACAGTTAACAGAAGTAAAGAGGGGACAGTAGGTGTAAAGTTGCCAACGTACACAATAAAAACTGATACGTTTCCTCATGTGATATCTGCCGCCCACCGGTTCTCAGCAGTCAGACTCCCTTCACATATTCTCTCCCTCACCTCTTCCTGGTTTTCCGTGTATCATCTTGTATGGCAGTGGCTCTTGACACTTTTGTGTACTGTAGCTGTTAAAATGCAAATTTCACAGGATTCAGCTTTCCTGTTCTGTCGGCAATTTACTGTGTGACGTCCCCATCTCCTTGCTGCTGAGCAGAGGATGCGAGTGTCAGCTATATCCATCCTCCTGAGCCTTGGTAAAATGCCACAATATATTTTTGCACAAACCGCAGCACTCCTCTCACCGCAACGAAGTGGAGGACAACAACACAATGTTGACATTGTTTGTACATCTGATGTACGTGTTTTAAGCTGGTGGCAGCTCAAGAAAAGCTTTGAGCTGTGCTGTTTCCTTGCTGCACAGATAGCAGAGATAGCTTCAGATACCCTTTTCCTCAACATTGTGGGGAGGTGATTTCAAGCCCCATTTTAAATAAAATTCAAACAAAGCAAGTCTCTAAAAGGCAGATGGCTGATGGTGTATTCATGTCACACTGTGTTGTAATATGAAATGATTATGCTGGGCACCTTGCCTCCTTTAGATATCATACGAGAAGGCCACATTGCTCTCTTGATACTGTGAAGTTTGCAATGTGGATTAGCAGAATTTACTAGACGTGTAGCAAACACTGAGGTGTTTGCTCATTGCAAATGTACTGATCACATCTGTTCGTAAGAGAAAAGTCTCTTCTGTGGCCTTTCCTTCAGCTGTGGTGAAGAGTGTTATTTGCAAACATTTGCCCCTGTAATAAGTACGCACAAGCTCTACGAACACCTCTCTTACTTCCTGTAGTCCACTTTAAATAATTTCATTAAAGACAATTCAGCGGCGACAACATCGGCACTTTGTATACAAGTGGCATTAATTGTTACAGTCTCATTAACTCAGTGTATGCCGAGCAAACAGCTTTAGCTAAGATTAAATGAAGCATACTGCAAATGTGCACTTAGCAGTGATTGGAAAGAGTGTGTGAGTGTGTGTGTCTTTGTGGGTGTTCTGTACAATGGATTGGCTCAAGGGTGCTTACAGACAACTGGAAATAGTAGAGAGAAAAAGGTAAGGATGAACAATTAAGAGGGAATGAATATATAATGGCAATCAGAGAAACAGAAGTAAAGAGATGGAAATGAAACAGCATTCCTCCCCTTAACATTATTTTCCCTTCCTACCCCTCATCCTTCACATCCTCAGCCCCATCATGACACTGAGTAACCAGAGACAGATGGTCATAAATCAGCCTCTTTAATATCACACTCCTGTCAATGGAATAACTAGCCGTGAAATAAGCATCAGTTAATGCACATCCTTAATCCACATAGAACATGACACCCACTTACTAACAGACATTGGCAACGGCCACTGTTCAGCATTAATTGTTCCTGCTACATACAGTATGGCAGGAGACTGATGAAGAGGTAAGACCAACTCCCTGAGATGTACTGTAGGCTGCTGAGAAGAGCCGTTTGTAATAATAATGCCAGATGGGTTGGCATTGTGTTTGGTTTGTTTGTGTTTGTGCATGCGTATGTTGATGGGGATGGTGTAAGTCCACCTCTCTCTGTCCTCTATCACATTGTACATGCACATAGTACTTTATGGTTGCATCAATAAAAACATTGAATTATTCACAAAGCATATTTTATGAATAGGGGTGTAAAGATGAAACGATACGCGGTGGAAAAACGATACAAGAGTTTATGGTTACATACAGCTACATTGATACAAAAATCTTAATCTTACTCGCTACAGCGTAGTTTGGCGATCCAGGCTATACATAGCTGTGACCCACCAGTAAACAGAGTAGAAGAAGTAGAGGTTGCGAACCGGAAACAAAACAACAGCTTGGCCATCCAATCTATCTACGAGAGAAACAAAAAAGTAGAAAGGTCATCAGGAATTTGTTTAAGTGGGCAAATTTTAATTGTTGTTTCATGTCAGGTAAAATGGGCCATGTCTCATGCTGTCCGGAGACGAGGACAAGGATTTGCATGTTAAAGGAATATCCAGGAAGAAGCCAGCAGCAGTAACAGCCACTATGTCAGAATTTATTTAGCAAAAGGCCTCTCCATTATTATCCATATAGCGCATCACGTTTGCATGATGTTTGTGGTCATCTTACAGTAAGTAGTTAGTTAGTAAAAGTTCGAAAATTCACTCTTGTTTTGTTCTCCACCAGCTCTTGACAGAAATATCTTTTTTGTCTCTTTTGCGGTATTTAGCCGTTTGTTGCACAAAATGTGTTATTGTCACTTGAAATAAAGTTGATGAGATAAGCGGTGAAAGTGAACCAAAATAATAAGGTAGTGGATTGTAAAATGAAAGTAATGAGCTGAAAGTCTGTCAGCTGCAGAGCCTTGTGGAAATGATCAGTTGTCCCAGTGGTCATTTGATCCTATGCTAGTAAAAAAACATTTCATATTGCAGCTTTGACAATAGTACTTTGATATACTCTATCAGCGGAAGGCATTTTGTAGGGGGAACTCCCTTGTTTGCAAATTGAGGGTTCAGGGGCAGAGGGGTTGTTTAGTTGAATATGATCCTCATCGGTCAGGCAGACTAGTTAGAATCTATGGCCATGACAATGGCTCTGAAATATCAGTAGCCTAACTGTACTGTGTATTGAGTCCCGCCCTTCTGTCAGTTTTCTCATGGATCTATGATATTCTATAAACTATAAAGGCGGCGGGGGGTTACAAAAAATGGGGAGGGGGGTTCGCTAGTCACAGGCGAGCAAAACAAACAAAGTTCAAAATTAACAAAACACCTACTGTCTATCCATCAAAATGATTTATCTGCTGTGACTGCAGTGTTTACCTACACTTCCCAAAATACCTTGCAACAACCTTCGTATTTTAAGGTGAAAGAGAGGCCCATGCACCTCTCTGAAAAGTTAGTGGTTCAGGCTGCTGCTGTTGTCTCTTCCTCTTTCATGGTGGAATTATCTCTGCATAGGCCGAGAAAAAAGCCTATTTTCGTTGCTGCCAGGAATGTTAAATATGTAAGATTTTAAGATGATTGAGGGCATTTTTAAATATTCAAAAACTTGGTAGCTGTGATTACATTTGTCTCAGCTGCGTTTTCAAGACCTGCGTTGTCACAATAAAGTCGGTACAAACTAAGTTGATGCACGTATGAAGTGCTGATTTTGATGTAAAAGTCAGATGTTTATGCACATGCAGTTGACACACACACGTGTGTCCATATGTAGCTTTCCTCTCTTTACAGTCAGTTTTGTGTGTGTGTGTGTGTGTGTGTGTGTGTGTGTGTGTGTGTGTGTGTGTGTGTGTGTGTGTGTGTATGTGTGTGTGTGTGTGTTAGAGTGAGAAACCTGAAGGACACTTGTCCCTGGTGGGATAGCAAAGAGCCTTGTGCCTTAAGAGCACTAGATCTGCTGCTCTGACAGGTGAGACTATCAGCTCTCTGACCACATATACTGCACAGGACAAGGACACAACTTCCACTGACCACTTCAATGCAGTGTCACCTGGTCTGTTATTGGCTGTGTCACCTGTCAATCACAGCTGAGTAATGTATTGTCAAGTGCACAGGCCAAGGGCAGCATCAGTTGGGGTGACAATTAACTCTGCAGAAGACCTTTGAGTCAGCGGTCAGCACACTCCACTTTAATTCTGACATCAGTTAAGAATTGTCCTCCATGAGGACCAATGCAATTAAATGACTTGGTTTCAGGCAGCAGTGGTGGACTGTAGGGGACAGTGTAAAGTGTCATTGTTTCTCATGCCATGCGGCCTAAGATACCTGCAGTCAGAACCATACACCATGAAGAAGTCAGAATAAACACATCATTACCTCCTTGATAGTAGAACATTGCAACTGTGAATAGGAGTCTTTTATACGCAGCTGGCATCTAATTAGTAACATTTTATCATGTTAGAAAATATTAGTCTTTATGACGGCCAACACAGTCCAGTATTACATTATTTACATTGTTTACTGCAGCAGGCTTAAATCACCGCAAAAATAAGGACAAGAACCAAAAACAGAAACATCATGTCAAGATCACTTAAAAGATACGCTCCCCTACTTCTACAAATACACTACACTACTAGCAAGAATTGATTATCATTACTTTGATAAAACCTTCTTAACTCAAGATCCACTTGATCCACTTGGTAGCAAACAACTAACAATGAAGACCACGGAAAGCGATTCAAATCTGCAGAAAACTGATACATTGTCTGCGAGTTAAAGCTGCACTTGTGTTTTTAAATAAAAAATGGATCAGATGACTGCATGTAATGTGTAAGTGGTTGTCTGGACAGACGAACACACAGTTAATTATCACACAAAGCAGTTTCCCTCTGCTGTACACTGTTTTACCGTCTTTTAGCTCATTGTTTTGGTTGAGTCTCATGGCTCTCATTCTGTGAAATCAACTGTATGCTACCTACCAAACAGCAGACAGACCAGCTGATGAAGATAGCATTAAGTGCTTTCAGATTAAACTACTCCAAGGTCAAAAATGTACTTAGTGTTTTATTATGATCAGTTATCTTGTATTCTTTGTTTTTGTAAAGAGTAGTATATCTACAAACCATATAGAAGCAAACAAACCTCACAACAAAACCCAGTCTTGTGTTCACACATTTCATTTCTAGGTGAAGACAATGTCCTCAACCCACTTAATTCACTACGTAAACAAGTAACAGTCGGATGACAGATTTTCAGAAATTCAGGTGCAAATTTTCCAGATGTGAATTGAGTCTTTAATAGTCTTCAATGCTTTCTCTCTGTACTATACTAGGCCGTTAGTGGCTCTCTGCGGTTTTGCATGATTAGAAAAGTTGTGTCTTTACATTAGCTGCTGGTGTCTCCTTCTAATCCCATTTGCCTTGTGGCCGCAAACAAGGTGCCAGCAAAGCCACTCAGCTGAAGGCACAGGGAATCCATGCTTTATACGAAGCAGCCCTAATTCAATTGACATTACTGGCTGCCTTTAATGGATTTTACCTGGTGAGCCTGCAAATTGAATATTTTAAGGCATATCAACCCCTTTGGAGTAACTGAAGAGAAAGGGTGCAATTTTCATTTTGTGATCATTTGGTAACGAGACGGTGACATACTGGAGATTACAATCTATTTCGTGAGTTCAATTTGAATTTTCTTCGGCAAAGGACTGTCCCTCTTGCCTGTGGTTTGGGCTTTTATCTCTCTCAAGCCATTTGATGTTCTTACCCACTGCTTTTTGTTTCTGGAACACACACACTCACACACTCTCTTACACTCACATGCACCACATACACATAGCTACATCCTTTTGTACACCTCAGATCCGCTCGGCTCCAGTCTGGTCTTTCTGTGAGGAGTCAAACCCTTTGCTGTGTCATCTCACTGAGTGTCTGAGATTGTTATTGTTTTATCTCTCGGTGTGTTGATCTCCCTGTGCGAGGTGGACGGCCGCCCTCTCCCTGCTCTCTCTGTAAAGGTCAGTGAGCTGCGGATGAAGTTGTGTCGATCAGATGAGTGCCACACACTGACAGCTAATTTTCATCAAAGCAACTGTGGGCGAGGGGGGCCGAGGCGCAGGACGCCTGGAGGCCCCTCGCTTCTCTGAGGATTCTCCACTACTTATCGAGCTACTGACTCACTATGTGGAGATATGGCCCTGCAGTCTACTTCGATCCAGAGTCTACTAGCTCTATGAAAAGTTGCAATTCACATGTAACACTAGTTTATAAGGATATAGAGATGGGGGGGAAACTGCAGAAAAAAATTGTGCTATAACATCTTTCATTTCTAGAGCAGCATCATCTGATGATCTGCGCACACCAGTTTTTGATCCTCTCTGTTTATTCTCCTCCACCAATTAAAAACTATTTTGTGAGCATTAGAGTAAGCCATGCCGTGTACTGGGGCAGGCTTTTCATTACCTCATAGTGTGTTTGTGCGTGAACCTGCTCGTCTCTGTGTGGACTGCTGGGTGCCTCGGTTACGCTTATTTTACTCGGTGAATGTGACCGCACATGCGTGAGCATACGTGTGAGTGTGCAAACGCGTGCCTTTCAATTCATGTTTAGGTATACATGAGCAGATGGGTGCGGGTGTGTATCAGAGATTCCCAGCACGTGCAGGGCATTAGTTCTCTGTTCGCAGGCTAAATCCTCATGTTGTTGAAGCGGTGTCAGTTGCCTCTGCCACAACACAAAGCTCATCTCTTTCCAACTCCCTTGGGAAAGGGGAGACATGGGGGCCAGTCGGGGGTTGAGAGGATGTGTGAAAGACGACAGGAAGCTCTTGGCTGGTGTAAATAACCTAGGCATCTGGAGGAAGGTTAAGAAGCCAACACCATGCTGTGTTATCCCTGAAGGACCGAGTTCCCTCTGCACCCACCCTGTCCTCCCCTACCTGACAGAGCTCTGTGCCATGATGGCTCTACGACCGCCATCCACCCTGTTAATGGACACCTGCTGTATTCATATTGAATTGATATACTACAGCTGGAAGACTGAATGTTTTGGGGATTTGAGTCAAGGAGCATTTTTCAACTCCTGCAAAGCAAAGTGCTAATTACTGTACTTCAGGAAAAACCTGGTGACTTTTGTCATCTAATGCGATTGTGAGGACAATACAAATGTCTTTCATAATGGGTATGTGAAATACCTTCCTTGATTTCTTAAGTATTTTTGATTTACCACTCAGTTTTCTATTAATTTCTAGTGTGGAACAATTCTCACTGCGTCAAAATGTAATAATTATAACTCTTGTTTGTCAAAATCATTACTGCAGCATACCAGTTTGCTGTTGTAGTTCGGGCAACTTGCAGTTGGAAGCGATTTGGCTATTTTCTCAGCCAGAATGCAGCAAGAGGCTGAACAATACTACCTTACTTTATATGCAGTACACATACAGGTGTGCACACATACCATATTTGAATATGAAGTATGCACGTTTGTTGTCAAACTCTTTATCACATGAGTTATCAATGGAAACCTATTGTACAGTAGCTCTGAAAGCAATGAGATCACTCAGTTCGGATGAGACAAACTTTAAACATTTGGGTTCTCCTCAAAATCGTCTGAGGTATTTTGGATCTCAGTAGTACAGTAATGCCCCTTTGACCAACACACCAGATGATACCAGAGATGAGACATCCATGTGTGAGCAGCAGAGCCAAAGCCCTGAATGTAGTTTCCCATTTACTAACCATTTCCTCTGGGCATGCAACTATTTATTTCCCCCATTTTCTAAAAACTGGAAATGAAATGAAAAGGAGCAACAACAGGAAGAAAAAAAGGAAAAACAAGTGTGCTGGTTAATCTCTATTGCCAAAGGCAACATTGTGACATTATCTCTTCGTCACAGCTTAACAGAGGCCTGCTCCTATGAGTGTCTGCCTTTGTTTGAGGGTGCGTGTAAATACATGTGCAAGCCATACATGCATGAGTACATATGTGCATATATGCATTCGTATATTTGTGTGTGTGTGTGTGTGTGTGTGTGTGTGTGTGTGTGTGTGTATACCAACATATTTTCCTGTGCCCAGTTTGTGTAAGTTTTGAGAGAATTTGCTGTTGTGCTCAAAATGATCTTGTGTGTGTTTACCTATTCACCCACACACACACACACACACACACACACACACACACACACACACACGTTCATCTACAGATTAGCTGCCTGCTTGCCCCAATGCAGGAAAGAGTGGAAATACACACGTTTCAGCGGCCTTTGTTGAGCCCCACTACCCGCTCATCTAAATCAGCTCCTTTCAAAAAGACTTGAACCTCCTATTATTAGATGATACTGCAATTCACAGGCTAAAGGAACTATTTCACGGGCCCTCAAACTAACTAACTGCCCTGATCCATGTTGCATTAACAAAAAGACACGTCCATTTTGTAAAATTAAATTAGAGTCTGGTTTGTTTGAAAAACATATCTGTTGAAGTGCAAATATTTCATAAGTCTTACATTATCTCCCATCCGAGTATTATTGACGGTTTCTATTTCTCTATGCCGCTTTTTTTCCCCGCCCTGCGTTCATGGTTTTCCCCCCTCTCGCTGTGCTCTTGAATGTTGTGAAAATCCAATTAGGTGGACACATTCTGCGAGAACACCACAAATCTGCGCTCCATGATAGCAATCATGTGTATTCTTCAAATGGGATTTTCGAAGCTCCCCTCTGGTTGCTCACACCGTGTCTACACAAATGATAGAGTAATTGGCAAACAGATCTCCAGACAAAATGTGTTTCCTCTCTCTTTTATGGCCACTCAGCATAACAATGGATACCTCTGTAATCTCTGCTGTGTGATTCAGAAATGAAAAGCCAATGAAATGTGTCTCCTGGCATGTGGGGGAGATGACTGCGACTGTAGGTAGAGCATGCACGCTACCACGCTACGCCCCCCCCCCCTATTGGCACATGAGCAAAAGGCACATACTTGCCTTATATAATGCATTGTTTTAAAATATGTCTGTCTATATGCTGGAATATATGTTATTATTTCTAAATGCTTTCTTATCATTCATGTTGACACTATGTAGCATACAAAGAAGGAGTATAAATAATTCATATGGAGAGAAATGGCTGATATGAGGCTCATAGAGTCAGTATATTATGTTTACCTGACCATGCTGATGGCCAACAGACAGTGAAAGTCTGGCCCCGCCTCTTGCTCATATTAGTTTTCAAGGGCCATAAAGTGTTATGTCAGTGCATTATATTAAAATCAATCTGTTGTCCTTTTAACACTTCATGGTAATTTCACTTTTCAAAATCTCTGAACCCCTGTACGTCTACAAATGGTGCTCATTTTGTAATGTATAGTATCTGTTTTCCTTCTGCTGACACATTGATTTAAGTAACTGCAGAGCGCAGTCATGCTCTGCGCCTGCAAGTGCAATCAGCCTCTTCTCTAACCTACCTCACTGTTTTTCTATCTACTTAAACTCACACATATGACATTACCTACAGTATTTGTTTTCTCTCTTGCCCTAATCTTTTTGAAAAGAAAAAAAAACCTAATTGTGCGTTCCCATTCCGTACATAGTCATGTCAAATGAAATATGCCAAAAATACCAAGATATCCTACTGCATCCAGTCACAGTTTACAGTATGCAAGCCAGCATGCTTTTCTGGCTATTCAGACCCACAATCCTCTGCGCAGTGGATATATGAGCAAGAGGGTTAAAGGTGCAATGTTATGACAAAGTAGTATGTTCCATTTAAATGCAAAATGCAAAAGTATGTACTTTGTAAGGGCAGCTGCAGTACATACTAAAAGTGAAAAGAAAAAGTATGTGATTTGGAACGCAGTCTAAGAGTCCACAGCCATACCATCGTCTCTGTGAGGCTCTACTTAAACACTAACACTAGCATGCAAATATGTTCACCATGATAATGTTGACAAGTGGATGCTAACCACGTATAATGCTTACTATATTCACCATCATGGATTAGCACATTAACATTTGCTAAGTAGCATGAAACGGTGAGGCTGATGCGAATGTTACTAGTTTTGCAGGTATTTAGTCACTAACCAAATTGGACCAAATGAAAATTTTACCAGATGATGGCCCCAGGTTCATGTACCACCAAAGTTACAATAATTAATCCTCAGGGAAACATGAATGTCTGTACCAAATTGCAGGGCAATCCATCCAATAGTTAGACACGTTTCATTCCAAATCACAAAGGTCAAGCTCAGGATGGAGCTCGAGAAAAAAAACTTATTTGCATAATCCTATTCGTCCCCTGCAGGACATCCAGCCACAATGCACTCCGTCCACCATTCCCAATCTTTGGAAAAACAATGAGCCCCACATGGACCAAAGTGGTGGACAAACGCGACATTGCCATCCTTGCACCTAACGTTGCTAACTAACTCGCATTCATTAATCAGCAAACAGCCACACACCACAGCTCAATACTGTCTCATCACTAAGAGGGGGGGGTTGGGTAAAACTATCAATAATACCACAATGTATTCATACAGGACCCCCTGCATACACTCTCAGACACACACACACATTAAACCAGTAAAAAAGCATTAAAGATCCTTTCTTTTTCTTTTTACGACTTTGCAAAAGTTTCCATGTCTTATTGTACATTGCGGAAATGAAATAAAAGTCTGTTTTGATGTGTCGCTTCGGAATTGGAGTGTAGGCGTTTGGCTTGATTTATTTTTTTGTTTGCCACTGTGTATGTGTGTGCGCGTGTTTTGTTTCCAGTGTCTGCTCTTGCAGCAGTTACGGTCTGTGAAGCAGCAGACTTGCATATGAGCGCGGTGCTTTGCACTGTTCCATTAGCCGTCAACCACAAACCACCACAAAGTGCTGTCCTCCTGCTGTCTCTCTGCCATTCACACCGCACTGCATATTCTCTCTTTTCCTCCTGTGCCCCACTGAGCTGTTGCATTCCCTGCACACGGTTTATGTAGGCGGGATGGCACGATAAAACAGGAAATGCTTCCTCAGGGAAGCTGCTGATTGTGGGTGCATATGGTCCTCAGGGGAGTCAGTGGAGAGAAATGGTCAGAAGAGGTCACCAAACCCTGCGATGCATGTGAGCCAGTAGCAGACCTGCAGAGCCAGTTGGAAGCAAGCCACAGAAGTAACTGCAGTGCAGCCAGGGTCGCGGCATACAGACCACTGGTTGGGGACTCCCATTGTCGTCCAGCCGCGACCTTATTGGATTTCTCTGGAAATGTTTATTCCTTTCTTTGCCCCGCTGAGGAGAAGCTCTCACTTATCTCATCACTATTTATTGAGGGAGCCCCTGAGGAGTCCAAGCATACAATAAGGTGTGAGGGAAGATGGGCAGCAGGGACAGGGCTGAGAGACAGGGTCGAGAGAGAAAAAGAATAAGAAGATAGACTATACAGTGCAGCATGATTTTATTCACTTGTTATCCAAGAAAGGGTTGTGATGACATAAAATGGCCTAAGAATCTGGATTGGACCGCCACGTGGTCTCTGATGGCCTCTGCACTACCTGCATTCACTTCTCTTTGTTCAGCTCAGTTTGGCTCAGACTTATTACAGTGCCGATGAATATGCGTCAGGATATTTTATGATTTCTTAAAGAAGTTATGTATTTTTAGTGGGGTTTAGTGTAACTTTAAACTGTCAGCTAAACACTGTTGCCTTTTTACACTGTTACCCTTCTTCCCTCTGTGGGCTGGTGTCTCTTAGCTTCCCCTCTAGTTGTGTAATACTTGGTATTCAGAACATCCAGTCTTGATTGTAGCTCACAGGAGACCTCTTCAGAGAAAGAGGAGAGCCCAGGTGTATTAATATAAAGTGTCCCCTCCTTCATTTTCAAGGGGAGTGTCAGCTTGTTAAACTTTGACGAGAGTTCTACACAGTTGTTGTTTGGTTTGCCCTCGACTTCACTCTTTATTTGTGTCCTGGAATGCCACCCAACAGAGTGATACAGTTAAGTTGTATAAACTGGAACACAAGACCTCAACATTAAGGAAAACATACAAAAATACAGCTACCTGAATCATTGATCACGCACTTTCTACGGTATATAAGACTCTTATAATAGCCACACTGACGACATGGCTCGAGGTATGATTTAGTTTAAAGTAGCTAAATGCCACAAAGAAAAAATACTGTTTATAGTCTCAAAATCTTATGAGAGATCTTATAAGCTTATGAGCAGCAAATTGTACTTTACAAAAGTAGAAGTACTCATTATGCAAAATGGCTCCATTCCAAGTGTTGCATTTATTATATAGTCACTGTGTTCATCATTGGGCAGCATCTCAAGCCGCCAAAGTCTCTTTTGTCCCGCCATAATTTCAGAATTAATTGAAAAATATTTTTACATTTCCCGAAATTCACAAAATTGTTGATAAGAGCACAAAGATTTTGCCTCTTGATTTTGCTGACAAAGTGCACCAGACTGATGCATTTAACTTTACAATATACAAAGTTTTCCCCAAACTCCCCATGGGTCCCAAGGTTTAGTCACCATAGTCTCACAAAATCCTATGGGAAACACCGTGTACTTAGGGACATTCTACAACTGAGTTTTGATTAATATCAGGATTGCTATATTTTTATGAGCTGGCCTATTCAAAAGGCATATATTCCCTGGTTGAAGCTACAACATGAATCTAGTAGTCACAATTGGATGAATGCTATTTAACCTCCAGGAGACTCCTATGCTGGGTGGTTACAAGGCCAAATTGACCATTAAGTCAATAAAAGACATTTCAACCATACTCTTAACACCTACTCAGTAAGCTTGGATATGGTCTGTGGAGTAATGACTGGCTACCCTCTGAGACTCCACTGTGTTTAAAACATTCTGAAGCCTCACTGGGAACCACTGATAGACATCCTGATCACTGAAGTGTAAAGAAACCAGATACAAGACCCCGCTGCTCCCGTTGGGACCCGAGGAGGACTGTGCACAAGCTCTTTGTGTTATAGTTGTATGCACTGCCAGTAAGTTCCTCCTCAGCACTTCCTTTCACTCTGGCTTGAACAGAGGATCTTCCATTTAGTGGGACAAAAATACGCCCTTGGACTGACACTGTGAGGTGTTTTGTGATGTCCCATGCAGTTCAGTATTAGCAGTGGGTAAAGATGAAGTGTTGTAATTCACTTTTTGGTGTAGCCACTTCTCATCCATCTATTCCAGTGAAGTGGACGAAGTTTAGGTTATTTCCTGATTTTCCAAAATGTTTGAGTTTAGTAAGCCCATTCTTGTTGTTTTCAGTCAAAGGAGGATGAAAAGGAATATAAATATAGCATTTTATGAAACTACATTGTGAACATTGGGGATTATTGAGGGGGCAAATATAGGAGTTGCTTGTATTATGAGCTATTGATCCTACTGTAGTGGGTTCAGTAGCCTATATTTTATTTATTGTATCAAACTATTTGTATTTTATTTCAGTAATTCATGAATGTATAGTATTTTTCATTATTTTCATTGTTATAATAACTAGTGTGGATAATCATGGGTCATCGGACTGCTGTTACAGTCTGTTGTTATAGTCTGTACATTGTTTCCATTATTTCCTTTGCCCCACACTGATGCAAAAATACATTTGCCAGTGATTATCTTCACTGCATACTCCAGTGATGAAATAAAGCCATGTCATAACCAGTTTAAGTCAAGTGCTTAAGTAGAAATACAGATTCTCCAGTTCAGGGACATGGTTGCTTTGACATACAGTGATAAATTAATCTATATGTCACAGCAATCCTTTTGTATTTGAGGTCCATGATTTTCTGTTCAGGCATCAGACAAATAACGTCTATTATCTTGTTATTGTTTTTAAGAGAAGATGATATTAATGATATAAATATAATAGCATATTATATAGCATATTTAAATATGAATCAGACGCTATCTGATATCGATCTCTATTTTTGGTAAATTAAATGTTATATTTATCTGGAATTAAAAAAATAATTGTAAGAATAACCGATAATTTAGTAAATAGATAAATTGACAGATTAATCATTAGGTGCAGCCCTACTTCTGAATACACAACTATAAACATGAAATGTTTTAATATCAATAAACCCATAACGCTTTAACTATCACCCTCTGGTCAGGGGCATTAAATCAAAGTAATCACACCTGTGGGATCACTTCCTGCACACATATTGTGCTTCCCACCCACACATTCACCCTCTTTCTGTTGACTGCACAGGAACCACCTTCTCTGCTGAGTGATGATGAATGGTTCAAGGGTTGCTTTCATTCATAAACCCAAATATTTGGTGGTGTTGTCAGGTGGAACAGTAACCTTTCAGTTCACCCTCACGTCACGCACGTTGTAAATGAAGCAAAGACTGCTCGGGGGTCCTCTCAAAGGACAAAAATATTGTGTAGTGTGACCAGAAGACTAAATATCTTATGTGGCAAAATCTGTAAATGTGTGTAGGCCTTTATTCATAGACACAACAGAGAAGGAAGCAGCTGGCAAAAAAGAGATCAAATCATATTTAGAAGACTGCAACGCGCACTTACACAAACACATTCAGATAGTGTTTATCTTCATTCTTATAGCGAGGGGAAGCACACCCTCTGTCATATTATCCATTTTCACTTTGCATACAACCCCCATCACAACATGACATTACATCAAAGAAAAGAAGCATGAATGGAGAGAGCAGATATGTTCATTGGTATACAGACAAGCAATCGCAAAGTGCATGGTAAAGTGCAGCAACAAATTCAAGATGAAAGCAAAGTCCTATCTTTGGTCTCATCTGCCAACCTGGTATGGATTGGATGGGGAAAGGGATTGGGCCTTCTCTTATAATTTAGTTTTCTCTTCAATCCTGGAACTTTGCTGTCACCCTTAGACAAAATCACACTGTTCACATGTTATGGAACATTAGTCTTAAACCATTTTACGTCAACACGTTCACCCAGATCACACTCGTGGATACACTTTACAATATGGGTTACATGTATAAGAGATTTTAAATTTGTTTTGTTTTTCTCATGGACATTTTCCTCCTTTGTAGTCAACTGAGCCAAGGACAGTGATGCTGTAATATTGCCGCAGTCAAAGAAACCTTTTCATAATGTCCTTTTCCAGATTGCGAGAGGGTGAAACTATTACTGAGGGAGGTAAAGGAAGAAGAGGAGTGGTATAATGGGATGGTCACATCTCACTTACACAGCACCCTCATTTTATGGCAAACAGCACATTCACTATGGATGGCAGATCCCAAAGTATCAGAGAGTTACTTGTTGATTAGCTCATTTTAGCAAACAAATAGATTTTAGCAAAGATGTACAACAACACATATCAGACAGTTTAGAGTGTATTAACTGCTCATTGAAATAGCAGGTGTTTGCTGTGTTTTGATTACTTGATTGACCAGCGGAAGACATGAGATAACGCACATGTCTAAAATCAGCCAATTGTCCTCTTGGGGGGCAAACGGTGTGATCAAAAAAAGATAACAGCTGGGACATCTTTTGAAGACCAGACAGTGCAGTGAACCATCTGGATAATGTATTGCTAGAGAGACAAATGGCAGAAAAAAAATAACATAATTGTCTGTCTGGATGCAGCTGCCGTGCATGGATCAGCTGGATACATCCAGTCATTGAAATGAGGATATTCTTGGTAACAGAAGTAGAATCTTTCAGCCTAGTAGTTCATAAACACATCCTTTTTTTCTCTCCACAGAGTGAAGTTGAAAGAAGGATTGACGTTTCTTGGGGCTCGTCCCAGCAATCCCACTCAGTGGATAGTTAGCCAGGATGTAAGGAGCGAAGGCCACCGAGTGGTAACTCTCCACTGCCGCAGGAAGGAGTCCGGCTACGATCAGCAAAGGTGAGCACATAAATTACACCACTTCAAATGGAATACACCAAAAATACACCAGGAATTGATATTCTGGTCACGTGGGGGAAGCAAAACAAAATATAACAATCGGGACTACATATTGCAATTTTTTTGTGAC
Organism: Cebidichthys violaceus; assembly: GCF_023349555.1. Lineage (NCBI taxonomy): Eukaryota > Metazoa > Chordata > Actinopteri > Perciformes > Stichaeidae > Cebidichthys > Cebidichthys violaceus. Next base: position 13,455,397 of record NW_027176975.1, on the reverse strand, counting down.
TATGCAAGTTAAATTAAATTAAATTTAAATTTTCGCTTGGTCGCATCCATTCGAGTGCATGATGATCCTTATCATTACCTTTTAAGCTCTGTTTGGGTCTCCACAAACTCCTAAAGAAATTATCAAGCTCTTTAGCTGCTAAATGTTCCACTATGTTCAACAGCTAGCAACTTTATCTAACGAGCAAGCTTTGTCTGCAATTTGGTGGTGGGCAGGTAGCGAACAATGAGTTTAGAGGAGCTTATTTTGTCACAAACTGCTGCCTGCTGCAAACAACTTTCGTGGGAGCAGTGAGAGTTAATCAAAACATCAATGTTTAGGATCATAAAGTCACAAGAATGAGCTGAAAGATGCAACAAATCTCCACATAGTTGAAGTGAACTGCAGAACTAGTTGATAATTCTAGGTGGGTTACACAGTAATGGTTTCCATTGTTTTTAGTTGTATAAAGTCTCCTAGCAGATATTTTTTTACATTCTATGCACAAAAAAAACTCATTGGAAAAAAACTGATTTTATAATTAAGAATTGCTTGAATGCATACAGCTGCTACAAATGCTCATCCGCTCACTCTTGTGATGCTCAACTATTGAGCCCCATCACTTTGACTGAGTAGTAGTTCAATCTCCTAAAATGTTTGAATTTTTCTTAGAAATTGCTTTTGCAGATCCTTTACAGTTCGCAAGGGATACATAAGAATGGATACATACAGAGTGAGTGTATCTAAGTGATGGTCCCTCTGCTGAAATGACACACTTGACTTGACATGAAAGTCATGGGATACGTCTGTTGAGACCACTGTGGACCATTGCGATAATTCTTCTCTCTCTCCATCCTGTCCCCATTCCTCCCTCCCTCTTTTTATTTGCATACTTATTTTCTTCGCTGTCCATATACTCAAAGTTGTTTTGGTCATCTGTATTCACGTCCTTAAACTAATCTGGCAGAGGGGTGATTGCCCGAACTGGGAAAAAGGTTGCTGTGTTAATTAAGTGCTGATTGAAGGCCTTTGTGTGTTTTAATGGTTTTTCCCTCTCGGATCAGGAAGTAGTTTTAATAGATCTAACTTTCTAGTGACAGGTGTAATTTTATGGATTAGAGGCAGATTTGGGTTTGGGTAAAGCTCCACTTATTTTCTCTTTAGCTTTCGTTCCACTTAACAAATTCTAAACCACTCCCTTAAGAAAACGGGACACTTGACATCGCAACTGCAACTTTATAATCAAAGTTGCGGAGGGGTTATTTAAGTGTAGAGCAGCCTGTGAAACATATGTAATTTGAATCAGTTGGTCCAGTGATTTGTTTAGACATGCTGCTATTAATGGATCTCTACGAGGAATGATTATAGTGTAACTCCAATGCACACAGCACGTTAAACAAAGATATATGTGCCTGCCATTAAACTGCTGTAAGATTTTCTTTAACGGACTCCTCATACAGTAATTTGTTGTGTGAGACTGCAGAGCCATATTCAGACCAGCAGCTCAGTCGTGCCGTGGCGGTTGCTGATCCTTAGACTCAGATCTCAATGGTCTATTTTTTTTTTTTTTTACATGGGATGAATATTTTCCCTTCTCACAACATACAGTTCAACTTTATTTGACTTTATTAGCAGTCAGTTTCAAACACGAGCTGCCTCAGGAGCTCAAAGTCGCCTACGCACTGAAACTTCTTTCCAGTCCTTCTATTCAGTCTTTAAACACGTTTTGACAGCTTTTAAACACAAAGGTATCAGCTGCCTGAAAATATACAGGGATACAAAAATGTATGTCGATATCAATTTTCTTTGTATCTACCTTATCCACGGCTTGACATTATAGCTTTCCCATTAGCCTGGGGCCATTAAACTCATCGTTCTGGTAAGTGGAATGCCTCATAAAAAATAAATGTGATCTCTATTAGGGATCGATATTCAGTTAAAATATGCAATCAAGAGATCAGCATTAATATTTTCTAGTTGTCGATTCTTGATAATGCTACATTGTGAACAACAAAACCATTGAAATGGGCCAGTTAGCCGCTGGTTGGCAGCACAGTCCTGTTTGGCTAAATAACAGAGCTAACAGCATAGCAACATTGAGAACAACTAACTTAATTAGACATTAAGACAATTAGACACGTAGGCCTATTATATTGTAATTCATTCCCATGCATGCTGCTCAGAGTAATTACAGTGTCAGGCTCTTCTGCAGATAGCAGAGGTTGCATTAAGTTACATCATGGTGTGTTCAAGGTACAAACTGTAAAAATAAGGATTGGGTGAAGGTAAATTACACCGTTATCATGATGTGTTCAAATATAATCTTGTAAAATTCAGTTTTTGGTGAGAAAACGTGCATAAAACCAACAATATACAATAAATACAGTTGTTTGAAAGATATATTTTCACAGCAATATAAAATACATATTAAATGATCACCTGTTTAATGTCCTTAAAACTCTAAGCAGCTTATAATACATAATCAAAACTGTCAATGTCCACACATTTTTTTTGTGATCAGAGCAAATATAAAAATGTATTTCCCAATCCTTTGAATTGTGTAATGTTATGTAAATAACCACTATACATGACAATAATACATTAAAATTATAACATTTAGAATTCAAAATATATACATTTTACGTTTTTTTTGTCAAATTGTCCAACCTCCTTTAGATTTTATTTCATTAATAATAGGCCTACACTTTCCATTTCGGAAAAGTAAGTTGGCTATCGGGAAAGTAAAACATCTCAGCTACTTGCACGAATAAGCTTTATGTCAAGCCCTGCTAATCCATCCTCTTTTGAAAAGGTCTAATGTGAAGGATTTAGAGGGATCTATTGGCAGAAATAAAATACAATTTTCACTACTATGTTTTCATTAGTATATAATCACCTGAAACAAGGAATGTTGCGTTTTGATTACTTTAGAAATACTTCATATCTACATGGGGAACGTGTCCTCTTCACCGAGTCAGCTATGTTGCACCGCCATGTTTCTACAGTAGCCCAGAGTGGACAAACCAAACACCTGCTCTAGAGAGGCCCTTTAGCATTTTTACGCTACCTGAGAGCCACATGCTTGGGAAGGAATGGGTGAGCAGAGGGGTGATACCACTTAATCCTACACACTGGTCAAGTCAATTGACTTAAAAATAATGGCCAGAATATTGTGTTCAATTGTTAAATGAAAATTTTGTTATCGTTATTGCCATACATTAGGATCTCTACTTGCCCAACCAAATATGTGAGAGGACTGGCAGAGTCTGTCCAAGTTGAATTCTTGGCCTTTAATAATAACTCTCCCATGGAGGTAACATAGTATGCCTCAGTGTGGCTGTAAGTGGAGCTGCAGCATCATTAACAACATACAGTAAAAAGGAGCTTTTCAGCAAACTACAGCAGTGAGCAGCAAAACTTGTCAGGTGGCTCGTCCTTGCCTCAGGAGTTGCTCTGCAGGTGGTATTTTTCTCCCTGCCTGGTCTCACGACCTCTCCCTCTCTCCCACCCACACAGATGTGCTCTGTTACTGTAGAAAAAAAAATCATGCTTTATTGATTTACTAAGTGAAGGAGCCACAGACAAGAGCGAGCATACTTAGTCTAATCCCTGCTGTTTGGGCCATGTACGATGGACTGCTCCTTAATCCCCAAAACTGTCAAAGTCACTTCACAGAGAAGACCCAGGACGCCTTGTGATGGCTATACAATACACAATGCTCAAATTTTTCTTTTGTCTTGTCCTCCCCGCTCCCAGTCATTTCAATGGAGCTCTTTTAAAAGTTGATTAGACATAGCTATCTCATCTGTTGAGCTGTCATTCAGCCAGATTTCTTCTTTTCTGCTCCTTCCTTGATGATAGGGAGGTGTGTGAATGCAGTAGGTCAAACTAATATGGACCCTGTTTGCATCTTTTTTTTTTTCTAACAACAAGATGAGCACTTGTTGTTAGAAAACAACTTTTCCATGAGCCTTTCGTGAGTCCACGAGGCTTCTATTCTCAAGAGCCCATCTTCCTAAAATTTTATTTTTAAAAACTTTTGGGTACTTTTGTATCGTAGTTACATGTCCTTATCCTTAAAAAAAACATGTAGAGTTAGAGTTAGCTTAGTTAGAGTTAATGATTTAGTAGACTACTAAAAGTCTTCACTTCTTGTCCAGTCTAAAAGGTGCTCAAAAACTTGCAAGATAGTCGCACTTTTGAAAAGTATGGATGCGTTTGCTACAATTACTGTATTACTCTTCTGCAGCACAGTCAAAGTCTGGCAATGGTATGAAATCATCCGCCCTGACAATTTTCCAGCTTTCTTTTTACCCTTCTCTGCATTACATAGTCACTCCCGGCCAAAAGCACACACTCATACACACACTTGGACTGAAAATTCAAATCAGAGCTCAAAATGTCAGCCATGGAACAAATGATTGTTGGCAATGAAAGTGCACCTTGGATTTTGGAATGGACTTAAGTTCCCTGAATAATGCGTATGGGATTGCTAATTGAAGCCTGTGTGTGTGTGTGTGTGTGTGTGTGTGTGTGTGTGTGTGTGTCATACACACACACACACACACACACACACACACACACACACACACACACACACACACAGGGTTGGGCTCATGATGGGAGCCCAACCCCACTGCAAGCATGAGAGCACAGCGATATGATGGGTCAGGTGTACTCTATGTGCAGGTTCACTCAGTCACTTGAAGCTGCTCACCCTGGCCAGCTGAGTCACTCATTTCTTCCTCATTCACATCTGATGCTCCAACCACGCCTTTCTGGCAAATAGACATTGCCATTTCTTTTTGCTGACACGCAAGCTTCAAATTGACATCTGCTTTACAGCTAAACATAGTATACTTTTTTGTCAGTATTCACCAAACAATATGGATTTTGATGAAATATTCATCACACAAAACCTTATTTTCAGAGAGGTGTCATATTTCAAATCTGTTTTGCAGCGCTGCAGACATGGGAATCTTCCTATGGTAATGCAAACCTACACACTTTCCCTGACTGCCGGCTTCCAGCCTAATAAAAGCAATCCTGAGGTGACAGTTTTTCATCAAGGGGTGCTACAGTATAAAGACAGGTTGGGCTTATGACGGAAAACAACAGAGTTGATTTCACCCTAAAGGAAACACCACCAAACAGCTGATTCTCAGTTCTTTTAAATTCAATGAATGAAATCTATTGAGCCTGCAATAATTAATTAATAGCTGTCTGGGATTATGTCATGAGATGTTTTAGTGAAAAGGCAGATCTGCTCTAGTTCCACTGCATGCAGGGTCACACACAATACTTTGAAGCTGCAGTCATGTATTGCCAAGTCAGACTGCATAACGAAAGCTTTTGGGAGAAACAGTTGGTCATAAAGACCTCCAGTAAGAGATGGAATTACCCCTCATCATCAGATACATACTGTCGGATAATGTGCTAATTAATATGCTTTATTACTGTAAATACCAAGTAATTAACTGACGGATTATTGAAGGCTTTTAAATAAATGCGTTAAAATTAATTGACTGTTCACTAAACCCCGCCCCTGAACAGCGATGGCCAATCTTATCTTAGCACCTGTTACTAGGCACCACAGGCCTGCATAACTTGAATAAGGTCTAATAAGAACAATATTCTGTACTGTGAAGGGTTTGGTATCTTTTTTTTTTTTTTTTTTTAAATCACCATTTCAGAAGTGTAAATAAATTGAAAAAACAAGGCATTTGTCTAATGTAAGATGCAAATGTTAGCATACCTGGCTAACTAGCTTGCAAGCTGGCTAACTTTATTATACTATTATTGCAAAGCTTATATATGTGCCATGCAACAGTAGTAAAGGGGTAAGGGCTTACTATTCATTTGTATTTTTTTTGTATACTGTTTGTTATTTATTCATCTTACAAATGATCAATTGATATGCTGTAAAATAAACAGAGGGTGTGTTTTCTTACCGGACTTTACATTTTTTTTATGAGTTTGCATGTTTAGAGCTGTCTTGGGTCGAAAGTGTACATTTACAGTCACATCTATGTGAAGATTATTTTTTAACCTTCTGTCATATTTTCATAATTTGAAGGGAACATGGCATCCTTTTTTTGACACGTTGAGATTTTCACCGATGGTGCTGGAGCACATAAAAGAAATAAAAATGAGTCCTTATGGAAAGGGACACAATTTCTATGTGTAGTACACATTATACTGGCTGAAATGCACTCTGGTAGATTGAAAAGTTCACTTTGTCACCATTAAAGCGAGGCCATTCAAAACAAAAGCAGTCCTGCTTCCTCAGCATGTCATAAGCCATAAGTAGAGGCCTCAGTAAAAGTGCCATGTCTGGGCCTCGGTAGTTCATTAAGACTGTCTGGGTGCAGATGGATCTCCCTTGTGAGCCACCACTTCATTAATCCCCCACACCACACCCAGCAGCGGGACAGCAGACAGTCCACTCATTATAGCCACTCCACAAGAGAGCCAGTCCAAGTGGGAAGGGGATGGGGTCGGTGGAGAGGACATATTTAAATATATTTTTTAATTTTCAAAACTTCAAACAGCCTCATTGTGGCCAGTTATACATTATATCAAATCTTCATAGAGTTCGGAGTAATTTAATTGAATTCAACATACATTCATTTCACTATAAAGATACATGACTTTTCCTCTAAAGCAAGCTTGTAAATCTCATCAGTGTGAATGCTTAGGATCCCAAAGGGTAAGAAATCATACAGCTATGTAATAACGGGTGAAATTTGGCAGCAACCTCACCATTTATCTCAATTTCAAAGTCTGGAGAACCTTAAAGAACATAATTATTTATAGTTTGTGACAATTACTGCAATGAAACAAAGGACCCAGGATGGCTTTTTTCAGCCCTCAAGGCCCCTGGATTTAGTTTTTTTACCATATCAATACAAGGCTGTATCATTTCTTCTCTGATATATTTGAATTTGTGCCTATGAGCTTTACTCCAGAGCTGTGGACAAATTACAGAAAGAATGACAAAGTATAAGACACAATTCTTTTCACAATTAATACAGTACATGAGTCGTCAACAAAACTTGAATAACTCGATTACTAAAAATCCTTGATACAAAATTATATGCATCAAGACTTTGTTTAAACTCGATTGATCAATGGAATGATTGGTAGAATACTCAATTACTAAAACAATCGATCGCTGCATCCCTTTTTCAAACTTGATTTGAAATTAGTTGTTAAATCTCCTTGATGTGCTCAGTTTTTTTTTTTAAAGGTGCAGCAGTCCTGATAATGAGCCACAGGCCGTAGGCTTTAATGCTGTATAATGCTGCATAAATCAAGGCTGAAATAAAATGGCTCAATTACATTAGGGCCAAACAGGAATGTTAACTTGACAGTCTTAATGCTAACACCTTTGATAATGAATCAGCCCTATTCCCCATGGGTTCCATTTACCATATCCACTCTCATTGGAGCTTCATTGGCAGTATTTACCAACACACAACTGTCTACACTGCTCTATTTCCTTAGTCATCGCCTGATGATAGAAATGACGTGGGATCAATGCTTGTCTGTCACAGCCCAGACGTGACACTGCGTTTTACCAACGCTACTTTTTATTTATTTTTTTAATCAAGATGGAGTCACTGAGGGTGGTATTAGGTGCCATATTGTAAGGTTGATGAGAAAGAAACATTCAGATATACGTACTAGAATAGATAGTTTACTATATCAGGACCTGAGTAGAGATGTGGAACAGCCAGCTGATTACAGCAGTCGGCCCAGATTATATCTGACTGTTCAAGCTGCTCCTCTGTTCCACTGCCAAGGAAACAATATGGGGAATTAATGTCCCAGTGTGCCTCATTGCACTTTTCCCCAGTTCACATAAAAGACAGTAATACTGTAACACTCAATGGGGACGGTCTGATCTGTACTCTTTACATCTACACCAAGTGACTATGAAGTTGCTACGGTAACCATTGTCAAAGGCTTCACACGGTGACCTAAATAGTTTTTCGGTGATATAAGGAGCAGTTTGATTACGTAGTAGCCCAGATTGACTCAAATCAGGCCATGGCGGATGCTGTCCATTAGAATTTGTTTGTGGAAGTCACCATGTACTGTGGCGGATAATGTAAGCGCAGTGGAGAGACGGATTGAGGTTTGCATGTGTCCCAGAGAGTTTCTGTGTTTCAGATTTATAAAGGTTTATGAGTGAATATCCGGCGCTCTTAAGAGCTTAATCCCACAGAGGATTAGATTGAGGCCACCAGTGTTTGGAGTGTTGTATTGCCAGTGGTTATCTTTTTGTGTTAGAGTGGTTAGCTACAGTAAACTGTTTTTTACAAATTCTAATATTAAAAGTTAGCATGCCTGGCTAACTAGCTCATTACCGTTAGCCTAATTCCAAAAGTAATTATATATATATATATATATATATATATATATATATATATATATATATATATATATATATATATATATATATTATATATATATATATATATGTGAGGAACTTTTAACTGTGAAGGGAGGCAGAGCAGGAGAACCAGGACTGAGCGGAGCAGACTGTCAGACACCTGCTGCAGTAACATCTTAAAGGGAATCTGGTGTTTAGAAGCACTACCACTCCCATCCAGAGGCACCACCAAAAACACCTAATAAACTTTATGGTTAAATTATTTTGAAATGATCATCCACATAAAAATAGCTTTGGGGAAATTGCATTATAAAACGTATTGATTAATAAAAGTGTGCAGTGCATAATTGTAGTTGGAGAGAAAAGCATTTGGCTAAGCCAGGAAGAAGGTACTTGCTCGATAGCATCATTAGTAAATGGTCTAGCTAACTACACAATTGGATTGAACAGACAGACTCCTCCCTGCATTTACATCCTCCCTCTGTATAATATTGGGAGGTTTTGGTTTTGTTTTGAAATGCTTCAGTGTGAAACAAAAGCCACAAATAAGCATAATTCCTCCCATACATAAATGTATGAAAGTACCCTCTGAAGAAATTTCCTTGTGTTTTCTGAGCAGACAGAAACCGTTTAGACCTGTGGTTAGATCAAAATTGTTGCTATGCTCGCTGCAGGTAACACTCAGCCAGGGAGGCAAAGTGGGTGAGATGTAAACATGCAATTGTCTACAGAAATTCTGACAAACATCAAAGATGTTTCTCTTCTAATTACGTCTTAGTAGTGTCTATTGAACAAGCACTCAGTTTAGATTGCATCGCAGGTTTCCATCATTCAGCACTCTCCTGATGAGCAACCACAGACCAGTGAGAATAAGCTCCACTTATCTTTACTATTGCCGGTCAGATTTCTCCCAAAAGCTCCTTCCCCGCAGATTTATCTAACTGAATAAGCAAAAGAAACCTCGGCCTGCAGTTGCCTCCAATTAACCTCAGTTTAGCTTGGCCTTCAAGATGATTGGCTTTTATATAGAAGTCTATTCCACTTAAAGAAATGTCTGGTCTGGCACCAAAGCCGTCTCATTTCTCTAACCTGCACAGGAGAAATATTTAAATAAGCCTATTAAAACAGGCCCTGGGCTGTTGAGAAAGGTATAGAAGCAGTATTAGCAGAAGAAAAAAATACAAGGGGGCCAAAAGGAACAGATGGTGACGAACTCAGCACATGGAACACAAATGGGCAGCTCTGCTTTCAGTCAGGAGCAGATTCAATCAACGAGAAGACAAACAGGGAAGGCACAAGTCCCATCCCCTCGTCTACTCCACAGCACTTGAGCGTGGCATCATTGACAAGCAATCCTTTGCTGTCCTCTGTTATCATTCCCATCCTAACAGGTTTAAAGCAGGACTACGTCCAGCTGATAACGTGCAAAGGAAAAGCACTGGGTGCCACCATAGGCTCTCCCTCCTCTTGCTTGTTTAGCAGAACTTACCAGCCCTGACATGTAATCAGGCCGTGCGTACACCTCAGTGGGCCACAGAGGTATCAGAAGCTGCACCCTCAGCGCCTCAACACAGCAGGACCAGCGGACACGCTCACGCCTCCAGATGAGATGCCACGCTTTGTACATGTCACCTCTTCCACCTTGAACCTGCACACACAAACACTCGGCACGGAGACATGGCTGGGCGTGTATGTTTACACACATGGACAGATTCATGTGAGCGTGATTCGAGTTTCAGCCTCAGTTGATAGTGAAGCATCAGAAGCTGTCTTTGGCTTGTGGAGGTCACACTGGAAGAACGTCCACAGGAACTCCCCAGTTAAGCGATGACTTCACTGCCTTCACCGTCATTTGTGCCAAGACCACATTCATAATTAACCACTAGACCTTAATATATATTTGCATGTTTTTCATAGCTGATGTGTCCGTCAGCGACGGCAAAGCCACAGCAGCATCTTAGTCATGTTGCACAAGCAGCTCGCGCTGATGCAGTCAGACGTTTCAGACACTTGTCATTAGTCTATCATAGTGTGATCTAACTCGACTCTTCACAGCCTCCAGATCAGTCCTCCATCTCCCACCGGCTGCAAGTCGGCAGGCAGCATTGAATGACTTTGCTGAATATGTAAATGGGTGCCATTAAAGCTCTCTGTCTTTAATTAGTCTTTAGATTTCATGACTGAGTGCTTCCAATTATGGATCAATGTCTCATTTCTGCACACGGACCTGTGGGTGTGTGGAGGCAGTGTTTCCGTTACAAAATGCTTTATAATTTCTCTGCCAAGACGGCCGTTCACATCACACTCCCTAACTGCTGATCAATGAGAAATGCTGCTGCTGTAAGCCTACTGATATGTGTATTATGTGCACCCGTAGGATTTTTTTTTTTATATGGACCTGATCAGATTTCAACAAAAATGCAGTTTGATTTATGGAATGGCTTGTCTGGATTTGTACTATTGATGTGTGTGTATAGTGGATGTGGTGTGTCGGAAATATACAGCTGATGTATGTGTGTGTGTGTGTGTGTGTGTGTGTGTGTGTGTGTGTGTGTAATTGCTCTGGTAGTAATTTAGCACTGAGCTCATTAAATGGGGCATAAGAGGGGGCTAAATTCTTCTTAATAACTAAATGCACTCCTGACTGGGAGTTGGCCCTATACTGGGAGGAGGTGCTGATATAGTGCTTTGTGATTCTAAAATGCTATTTATGTGTTTTTAAAATGGCCAGTGGATCCACAGTGGTCTGTGGGTTCAGTTCCTAGAGCCCTTGATAGCTGCTTAGGGGTTTTAGGAATCCAAAACGTTAACTAATCTTACTGTTAATTGGCTTGAGACCATCAATGTGTCCACTTGCAGTGCTAATGCTCATGTACAAAGGGATTTCAAAAGCATTTACTGATGAGGACAGCTTTCAAATTGAATGATTGGGCATCCCGAGAGCAAACAACTACAGAATCTGGAGCTTGCAAGGTTAAATTAATTTTCTCCCAATCTACAGATCTACGGTTATTCATCCTCTCAATTGATGTTGGTGTCCATACTTTTATAATATAATTTTTAATTCAAGATAAATCAAGTAAGTATTCAAAGAATCTGTGATATAATTACTGTGTTTTCACAGTAAATGAGCAGCCGAATCATTACATTGTTCAAAGTGGATGCAAATTGACCACTTGTGATTTGCCTTTTGACAGGCTGCTAATGCACTGAACTTTTACTGTTTGACAGCTAGAACACACACAATAATTTGCATAATCTGTGATAAATGAGCAGTGAAATGAGAGAATTCTTGGAAAGAGAATATATTTCAAACTCTCAGCACATTTGGAAGCCAATCTTCCAGGCAGGTGCGCTTGAAAAACAATATACGCTCGATGAAAACTGATTTTTTAATGTCAAAGTATAGCCAGTGTGTGGAAGTCACGTAGATTCATTGTGAGAGTCTGAATTAAAAGGCATCTCATAAGGACTCCCTGAGAAGGTTGGAGTTGTGCAAGACTGACTCTCCATCACTGCCTCTTACCTTTCTGATCCATGGCACTGCATTAAGAGTAAGGAACAAGGCAATCATGCCCACACAGCCTCCGCATCGCTCCCTCACTAACACTGTAATTATCACAAACAAAGCAGCTCCATTTACACATATGAAACAGCAGGAGTGTGACTTGTAAATTGAAGTGTGTACATGTGAGCATATGCTTGTGAAAGTGTACATGTGCATAATTAGTGTACATACATTAGTTAACATGTGCGTTGTCGGTTTGCCAACTTGCATTTATTGTATGACCTTTACTAAAGAGGTCTCTGCAGTACTTATGTGATGTTGAAATATTTGCACTACTTTTTCACAAGATGCTAGCACTGAACTCACTCTGCCTTTACAGCCAATTTTTCATCTGGCTGTGCTGTCCTTATTTACCACCGACGTGCTTGCAGAACACATGCTGTAATATTGAGCTGATGCTTTCCCCAACTCTTTCACCCTTTTTTTGTGTCTCACAAAGTCGGAGCTTAACTTTACATGTCCTACAAACAGGGGGGGTAAAGCATAGGTTGCAATAGAGTACCATTGATCTGATGGTCCGGGCGCTTCTCGTCAATGACTCCTGTGTGTCCTCCAGGTTCTGTTGCCATGCCAACGATGGCAGAGCTGAAAGGACCCCAGGTTTTGTGGGTCTTTAAGGACTTTTTCCGAGGAGGACAGGCGCTGCGCCAGTGTCACAGCACCTGCAGGTGCAAGGGCAGGCCCGGACGGTCACATGATGTCACCCGCAGATCAACCAGGGGGAGCATGTGGAGGGGTGATGGGGGAGGGAGAGTTTATCGGCACTTAACATTTGCATCACTGCCCCAGGGCTCAGTGTCTGCTGCCCCCTAGTGTGTGTGTGTGTGTGTGTGTGTGTGGCTGAGTTATCAGCAGCTTTGCTGGCCATTCCCTGTGGTTAATGCCTGTTATCCAGCCTTGAGATGAGTGCTTTGATGTGAAGAAAATTGAGTGTAACTGTCGGGACGAGTAGCAGTTTATTATATTGCAATTTGCTACTTATATAGCTTTGCTATGAATGAGACAGATAGAGAGTGCAACTGACTGGGAAGTGATGTCTGATGCACAAAGGTCTGAGGTCACCGGTGATGATAACTACCGTCATTAGGGATCTATTACACCATGGAGCCTACTTCAGCTGATGGACTCTAATGATGTTGCACTGCAGAAAAGCATTTAGTTTTGATTAGACAATTGTTGGCATGGTGCATTTCATTAGCTCCAAGATGAGATTTTGTTGTCTGGGAACGGATATGCCACTGTTTGAGCCCGAGCTAATAGACTGCGCCCTGTATCCCTCTAGGCAATCTGGAGCAAGTTAAGAAACAAATGTAATATTCCCCTCTTGACACTCTTCTACCTTTTGCATCGGGCATCCTCCGCCTGTTATCCCCCCTAGAACAAATCGACTTTTAACTACCCTCACTGTCTCGAGATTTCTTGGTGCAGCCTATTATAGCACTGTTAAAATGTACGTGTAAAATACAGTCTTTGAGTTTCTGTGTAGAAACTGACCAACCTGCCAACTAAACATTGTTATGAAGTGGCAGTAAATGATTTGAGTGATATAAATGAAAGCAATTACAGAAGCTCTGCTGTGTCCAATTCAAGGCCACATTTGGCAGTTAGTTATTTAGAAAGAGAATTGAGTCTTTTCCCCATGTACATTTAATGTCATGTGTGTGACAGTTTGCATGACTTAGGAGAGAGTGCGAGCAGCGAGTATGGTGGGAGAATATTTCGGCTGATGAATGCTGCAGAACACTGTTAAGCTAATCGGAAATTTGATCCCCTTATTGGGTTTGATGCTCACAAGCCAGAAGCATTCCGTTTGAGCCCATGGTTCATTACAGTCGTATAATTAATAGTACTCAGCCCTTTTCTCTGTGTGCTCGTTAGAAAGGGGAAAAGAATAAATGATTAAATTAAAGGGAATCTGACGCCTATTAAAAGTGGGTTTTAATTCAAGCACTGTAAGTTATTTGAAATGTAAGAGTGCAATCTTTTTCATGAGCTCCTGGAGAATAAGATAAATGGAAATTAAATTTCCCAGAACGTAAATCTTTCCTACTGGAAAGAACAAAACAGTACGGTGTAGAACACCTTTTGAAAGTATAAGTGTCTTACTGTATTAAAGCATTATTTTTAGAGAACGTTATTTCTTAATTGGATAGCTAAGTGGAGAGATGACAGGAAATGAGTGGAGAGTGTAGTAGGGGGTTCAACGACCAGACTTGGACCAAGAACATTGCTGTCATGGTCAGTACTCTAATCCTAGGCCATCAGGGTGCCCCATAGACTACTTTTTGTAGTACACAGGTGTTCCTTGATAATTTTGTGAAAGTGGTAGACAATAAACATAACGTGCTTAACTTGTAAACCAAAAAGTACAGTTTTATGAAGAAGTCTGCTCTCTCGTCAAAAATTGTTTCTCTCTAAAATGATAGTGACTCCTCGGTAGGCAGGGTTAGGGATAAGGGTTGGTTCAGGTAGGCGGAAACCATAAACTTTATAAAATACGTATGTAGTCACTGTGACGTAACCCATAGGTTTCTGAAGAGGCATTTTGAAGCTCAAAGTGGGTGGCTCTCGCCGTCACCGTCTTGGCAGTGACAACACAACCTAAGTCTATAAGTCTAAACATGGGAAAAGAGGTGGATCTTCAGTGAAGCTGATGCGGGCCCTGATGACGAAGGAGAGTAGACAGCTACCAGCTAGTGACAGGTGGGTGCATACCTGGTATGCACCCACCTGTCACTCAAACCAGCCACGTCCTTATTTATGCATAAAGGCTGTAATATAATTTATTCGGGTGAGTTGTATCAATTTTTTTTTTAAATCAACCCCCTTAGAATTGGTAATGGAAATTAGCTAAAAATAGACAGATGTATGCTTACCTTATCTAGTTGTCCAAAGACACCCCACACTGCAGCAATGTCGCCCTAGCCGCTCCGATGTGGCCCCACAAATCATCTTGTTGATGGTACTTTCTATTTTTGAAGCTCGAGTGACAGTTTGGATAATTCTTGCAATGCATCGCACATGATGGCTAGGTTGTTTACAAATGCGTGGGGAGATATGCACACAGCAGTTCCACTTTTTGCTTCATATAATGCTTGCAAAGTGTTGCTGGGTAGCTCTTCCACACTGCTTCTACTGTTCTAAAGTAGATGCCTACCGCCCAATGTATAATATCAGACCGATGTATATCTGGACATCCAAACGCTTGGCCGACTACCTCATCTTAATTTGTCTTTTGTGCCATATAGCTTGTCTATCAGTTTGTTTAAATGATTGATAGCGCCCATCCCTTTCACTGCGTTGCCTGCTAGGAGCTTTGGCCTATGGGCCGAGAGTGGATTCTGCTTGCTACTACGCTATTGCGCCATAAATGTAATGTGTTGCGTACAAAACGTACAAAAAGCAGGAGTCTATATAGTGGCTTGATTAGTGATCAGAGGCAGGTGAGGGAACAGGTGAAGGGAGTTAGACTGATGAGGAAGGAGTGGCTGACAGGTAGAGTGTGAAGCTGAACTGTGACAATAAAATAACAGAAGCGTCATCACACGATACTCCAATTAGGGTTTCAGAGATACATTCATGGTTAAATCTATGCGCTCCAGAGCAGACAAAAAAAAATGCTCCCGTATTGTACCTGGCTAGCTGCTACTGTTGTTACGTTAGCTTCCCTGTTGCTCCTATCGATGAACCTGGTTAGCGTCTGCGACGGTAGCCTCTCGCTAATCCTGTCGATGAACCTGGTTAACATTAGCTGCTGCTGCTGTAACGTTATGCGGGCTAACACTACATTACCCCGTGCGTCGCCAGTCTTTTAGAAGCATAGTGCGACTCATCCTTTCTTTAAAAAAACTGTCTTTGTGACATTTTTATGGCAGTTGCACCATTCTGATCCTGTGTTCATGACTGTATCAGAAAGTTTTGGCGCTTTTCGCCCTGCCTCAAGCGATGCCTCTTGGGCTGAATCATTTTAGACTAACACAATCTTGGCCAATATAGAGTACTGTATTTCAAGTGCAGTATGCCAAAAATACCAGGACTGCTGCGTCTGGTTGCAGTTTGCAGTATGCCAGCCAGCATGCTCAACTGACTATCCTGACCAACAATCCTCTGGGCAGCGGCTATATAAGCATGAAGGTCAACTTTAAAGGGTATGATATTATAACCATAGTCTGTATGTAAGAAGGTTATAATGAAGTAGTGTGTCATTAAATGTAGTAGTGTGTCATTAAATGTATGCTGTATGCAACAGTACATATTGTGTAAGATCAGCTGAGCTACGAACTAAAAGTAAAAAGAAAAAGTGTGTGATTTTGAATGCAGCCTTAATTTGAACTGTCGTCGGCTGAGTGGCTTTGTGGGTAATGTAAGCAGCAGGTTTCAAGAAGGAATAAAAAAGATGATTATGCCTGGGTCTGCTGTGCAATGTTATAGGAGTGCAATGCCAAATTGGGGGAGTACTTTTCTAACTGTTCCATTAGTGAGGAAACAAGTTGGATGTAACATGCATTTATTTCAGGGTTAACTTCAAGGACCAAATACTTACAAACATATCCATCACATTACCTCACAACAGTTAAAATCTGTGGCTACTGTACAAGTGGACGTGCTCAGGGGCTTATTTTATGTTATGACAGTGAATATGCTCAAGAAAAATTTGTGTGCTTAAACAGGGATGTATTAAAAGATTTATACTTCCTTTTACCAGAATTTATGTTTTTCACCACACTCCCACATTCCCAATGCAACATTTAAAAACAGAGAGCTTTTTTTAACAGCCCAGTTTAATATTTCCTCTATTTTTGTTCTGCCATTTTAGAGGTGTGTAAATGAATGTCAGTTCAAAGGTATCGTTTTAGTATCTGAGAGGAAATGATTGCAACATGAGGGCTGATCTGGCTCGCTTGATTGTAACACAGGTCTTTCACTGCAGCCTACATGTGGGAAACGCTATGACATCTTTTAAACTCTGGAATCGTATGGATCCATACACACTTGAATGCACATACGCCCACACACGCAACACACACCCATACATTTAGAGGCAGCTTGGTGTTAAAGTTTAATCAAATGTAAAATTGGCGTGGTTTGAATGTCATATTGACGAGTTAATGTTTGGCGCTGGTGGCTCCTGTCAGCAGGCACTTTGTACAGATGGATCTTTATAGTGTACATTCTGGAAGAGGATAGAAAGAGCACTCACAGACTGCAATGCATTGCTGCTGTCAGGTGAAAGGAGAAAAAGGTGCTTTGGATTTGATGTTTTTCTTTTCTCACTTTGTGTCAAACCTAGAGGGAATTTCTATATTGACAATTTTTCCACCATGGCATACTTTAAATCTGCTAGAAACCTTCCATGAATGTGATTCTTGAAAAACATACTTACTGCAAGTAAGTTATTGCACTTTTTCACTTTTGTCAACGAGTGATCAGCACATTGAGCAACAACAAGGCATAATAAATTGTATTTTTCACTCTCATCTGCCTCAAAGCTTCATAAAAATGAATACAGAGAAAGACGTGTTATCTCTATTGTTGTTTCCACCATTGGATGGCATCACACTTATTTTATATATCATCGCATGAATCCATTCTTTTCTTTTATCTTAAGTTGTCTGTATTCTTGTCTGATTTCCCCCTCTTATATCTGGCTCTAACTCTCTTGTGGCCACTACATACAATATATCTCTGCTGCTGCATAACCATGAACCTCTAAAGCCACAGAGGCAGCTACACCTCACTGACATTTATCACTATTATGCTCATCCTTGTCTTCCCTTTATTTGAAAGTGTTTCAGGGGGAGTTGACACTTTTTTTCCCCTCCTGTCACTATCTCCCTTTCTATTATGGACATGGCTGAATTGAAAAGGTTGACTGGTTCCAAACTTCGCAACCCCCACTTCCCACCCTTTGGCTTCTCTCCTTCCCTCATCTCACTTCCTGTACTTTAGCAGAAACATACTGGAAAAAGATCTTTGGAATATAAAGTTACTAATGGACTTACCATACCTGGCTTTACACTCAAGTTCCTCTGCCCAACTTTGAGGAAGTTTAACATTTCTTCTGCTCTCCACTCTCAAACTCCTAATAATGTCATAATACAATATCAATTTAATAACATATCATTTGTTTTTGTATATTTTGTAATAAGTAAACAATATGGAAACTCCAGTCCATATGCAGTTTTTCTACTCTCTATTTTTCAAATCAATGCTGTATATTTTTTGTAGATTGTAGAGTGGCTAATCAGAGGGCCGGACAATGTGACTCAAGGACTCTGGTTTCTTGTCAGGGCTCCGCCAGCAGAGAGATTGTGCTTCACGCTGTGACCATTGGGGTCCTTTCTCAGATATCACGACTGAAAAGATGCTCCGACCTCTGAGGTGGATGCTTGTTGGAAGTGGTCTGGGAGAATTCACCCCTAATGGTCTTCAAGCTTTTCATGGGGATGACCTCAAGTGTTCTTTGTCAAGTATTCTGTTTAATAAACAGTCTTTAGCGTTAACTCTTCCTATTCATGTACTAGGCTAATAATAGTGGGGGCGGTGGTCAACATTGAGGTCATGTCTTTAATATCTTTATAAGAAATATGCAGGTTTTAAAAAAACAGCAGTTTACATTATCTAATTACAGTTCAAATGCTTACATTTGACATAAACATAATTAAAAATAAGTGCATTTTACCATCAGTTATGAAAGACTTTGGAATATAAAAAGAAAGATACAATTTGCAGAAAAGAGCTGGGAAATATCAGACGTTTTCATTCACATGCATCAGATGTTGGTAAAATGTTATCAATCAGACACATATTCCATTAATAAATAATAATAAGTCTGCATGAGAATACAGTGTGTTATATGAGTATATCTTGAACACAAAATTGCATAGAGCCAAAATGATTAATCAATTAATTGATTGATTAAAAATGCAAATCGTAACTATTTGGATAATCAATCAATAATTTCCTTTCTTTTTATGCAAAAAAATCCATTGTCATCCACATTTTCTGGTTCCAGCTTCTCAAAGGTGAGAATTGATGTATAATCTCTTTGGGTGTTAAAATGTTGGTCGGTCAAAAGATGGTCTTTGAGGACATCATCGTGTAATGAAAAGAATTGTGATAGACATTTTTCACTGTCAATTAATCAAGAAAATAATAGGCAGATTAATTGATGATAGAAGTAAATGTTTGTTTGAGCCTTAAAATCAAGCTTTCTGCAATAGTGCAATTTAAATGTATGAAATATCAGTTTTTCAATCTCTTAAAGAGGGGGACTTTCTCATCATTGCAGCACTTTATAGCAGAGGGCCATGTGTAATTGAGCTTGTTCACACAATTGCATATAACATTTGAATCTACAAACTGATGCGCTGCTTTGTGCATTCGACAAACTGTAATAGCTGCATGCAGTAGAAGGTTTTGTGGAGATGCAAACACATGTAGATGCCATTCTATTTCACAATCAAGATATATAATCATGTTTGTGTTAGATTGAGAAAACTTTAACTAGCTTGAGTGATTAGGTCCACAATGTTTGCAGGCTGAGATTCATTATGCATGGATGCTCTTGGGTACAGTATATACTGTGCATGTGCATACATGTATGCATAGCTATTTGTGTGTGCGTGTGGAGCTATGTGTGGGTGTCCGGGCTCCATTGTGCTGACTGGTTTATTGCTGTTCCAGATGACGGAGCGTGAGAACAGCAGAGCTTCAAGGTGCTGCTTTCAGGCACCACTGAAGCCACAAATTTGATTATTTTTTCCCTCCACAAGTAGTTTAGAGTTTGCATGAGGCCCCCTTCTCACACACACAATCACACTTGCACACATACACAGCAGCCTCAAACTGCCGTGGACCGCATCTCCTCTGGTTCCAGCAGCCTGCATTATGCATTTTCATCTGCCATTCTGTTTCCGTTCAGCTTCTCTTGATACCGTGAATCAGCAGCGTTGAACATGCTGCTCTGCTGAGGTTTGTTATTGCCCTTCGTGGCTTGTACTCTACATCTTACTCTATGCATATTACACATAAAACATACAAAAGTCCGGTCTGGGCTGCAAATGTTTTCATGTTGTTCTAATGTTAGTTACATGTCTAGAATACTTGATGTACGAGTCGAAAAATGAATAAACTGGACCTGAAAATGTCACTTTATCTATCCCACAAAGCCTCTCTGTCTATCTCTCTCTTATTCTCTAATCCCCATTGGGTGCGGCAGTGGGCACGCGGATCCTATCACATCAGGGGGAGATTAAACAAGGAGTGTCACAATGACACAGTGAGTTTGATAATGGGACAATAGAAGCTCTTTCAATTACAGCTCTTTCTCTAGAGAAATCTCCTAAAAAGGAAATTCCCCCAATAACGTTGTCCTGTTTCTGTTTATTCATTTTGACATTTAAATCTATCTTTCCTTAACCTTCTTGCAGCCTAAATTCAATAGCTGTCGTACATGCTCCATCAAGATGGAGCTGAATCACCTCTACGAGGAGCTTTGTAAGCTGTGCAATTAGTGAAGATAGAAGGTAAACGGTAGAAGTTTATATTTGTTGGTGGCATGTTTTGAAAGGACATGTGGAAGATGTTGAGAATATTATTCCAAGTTAAAGGTTCTCTATACGCTATTCAGTAGCAGACAACAATAAATATGCTCAGAATTTTGTATTGAGCATCTTTACTATTGCCAAATGAAAAGCGTTCTGCTAATGATTTGGCCTTTTTAGCGGAAATTATTAGTCTATTAATAAATTTGATAGACACATATAAATGCATTTCAATCAGAAGAGACTTGTTTTATAATTTAACAATGATTTATTATACAAGCAACAAATATGAAAAGTGCAAAGTCTTTGGCGATTGGACTCCATCCTGAAGTAATATCACCGAGGGTAGGGATACTGAGGTCCAATAAGCCTAATCCCCCTGGAGTCCAGACACTGGTGGTGGTGGTGAAAGGCGTTGCTGCAACCTGATGATGAATCAGGAGCATGACTGTGATGCTGACTGGAGGTGACTGGGGTGGAGGAGGGTCGCATCTGCTTAATGCTGAAATGACAACTGACAGCAGCAGAGAGGAGAAGACTTTTTAAAGTTTGACCGCAACAATGTGATTGGCTTATTAAGGAAACGGTGTGCAGAATCGGGTTGGTTACTTAACGGTGCACGCCCCCAATCAGCTGATAGAGTAATTACAAGGAGAGACAGAGATTGCTAATGTTTGTCTTCCTGACGGAACTTGCGCTTAAGCTTCATTTATTTTGATGAGGTATGAAATTCTTAAGATTATTTAAAGATTTTGGACCAAGGAGGAATATGTAATGGGAATTTTACAATATTTTATAGACCAAATTAGATCTGATAAAAGCAGTAATTAGACATTTTGGGAATTATTTACTTACCTGTCAAGAGCTACATTCTACTCACACACATAATTGTATATGGTTGTTGAATTTGTTGGGAAATTCTCTATATTTGACCATAGATGCAACACTCTCTACTTGACAGGAAGCAAACAAAATTAATCGTAATGTCTTGGAAATTTCTAAAAACAACAGCAACAGTGGTGTGAGAGTTACAGTCATCGGTCATCACTACTACCACTTTTATTTATGTCAAACCTTACCTTTACATTGTCATTTTGATGTGTAAGAATGCTAAATATAGCATCTTAAACAGATACATTATGGTGCTAAGCTATTCACTTATGTCTCATTGTGTGTCACTGCATGTCCTACAGATCTGCTAGTGTCGTCGAGATTAATGAGCATCCTGCAAGCATCCTCACAGTCATCTCATGCTATTCTCAGTGAGTCAGTTGTCAGCGGTCATCGGGCAGCACCTTGTCAAGTCCGATTTCCTCTCCAGTTCGCTCTCTGGAGCCAGAGGGCCAGCTGCTTCTAACTTGAGGTCCTGTTATCTACTGAGCCCCTCTCTATTGCCTTTGGCTGCCCTCCGGTCGTCTGTCTGGCCTCAGATTTAGTCAAACCACAGCTAGTTTACAGATAATTATCAGGTTGAGACCAGCTGCGTGGCACACATCCACAGGCCCTTTGTTGCTAATTGAATTAGACCCCATGCTGGAAGTGACAGAGAAATGAACAGTTTCCCCCAGCGAGCCATGTGATTAGCTGACTTGGAGAGGGGAGGTCGGCTCATAATGGCACACTGGTGTATATGGTCATGTCTGTGACTCACCGTCTGAGCCACATTTCACCCAGACACAGATGATTCTGTCAGGTTTCATTTTATGACGTGTGTCAATGGGGGTTGAGTACAGCGGACGATCTAAAATGGACCGTTTCCAGGCTTCTTACGTGAGGTTAAGAGCCCAAAATGTCTGTTTATTGTTCCTTGTTTTTGCCATCTGCTCTACGACTTATTGGCTAGCTAGATATACAGCCTGCAGCAGCTTTGGTTTTTAAGAGTCATCATAAAAATGCAATAAATAAACCACTTTCACCATGAACATTGTATTTATTATAGTCGTAGCTTTCACGATTTTTTTCTAAAACACACACATTCTCATTACAATGGCGTACGATTTCAATTCATTTCCATGTTAATCAAAGTCAAAGAATGACCAAAGCGAAATGATAGTTTACATTTCTTTGCATGTCATTGCTCTTGTTCTCCATTTTGCACTTCTCCAAGATCCTATTGCTTCTCTTCCCTCCACTCATCACCGTTTTTACACTGCTGTCATCTTTTCAGATCCTCTTTTGAAGATACAGTATATAATTCTGTCACAAAAAATGCTGAATCAACAGCATGTCTGCATTTTTTGTTGGCATTTTTATTGTATGAATAAATATAAAAAAAACCTCATAAAATTCATAGCATTCGCAGCTGCTATTAAACTCTGCCAACTGGATCACACAAGAAGGGAAATAATTGACATCTCTGAAGAGAAGAAAAAGCTAATAACAGTCAACTTCTCTGTCTTTTCTGGAGGCCCTTTATTTTTGTGAAGGTGTGAATTTAGCTGCTCTCCTTGGTGGTGTACTCAAACCTTTCTGCTGTGCAATCTATTTCATTCTGTGCCTGCATGTCTCGTTGCATGCCTAAAGTGTGTGATGTTTGCCGGAGCAAAAGTGGAAAGTAGGCCATTTGGGCTGATGACACAGGTCCTGTGTGACGCTCGCTGACTCTGGAGCTCTCAAAGGTTTATTTCTGGACGTTCAGAGCATCATCTGTTAACTTTGTTTGCCTGATGAACCTCGTGGCGTTACCGGTCTGAGATTAGCATCTGTCTTTTTCCCACAGCATTGCGGGACTGTTATGTAAGTCCACGATGTCCTACTACGCCTTCAGTGGCTTGGTGCTCTGATTGGTACACTGTTATGAAATGTGACACAAGTTATTTGGTTGTCATCTCAATTATTCATACATACCTCTGTTGGATGTGAAAATTGGGTTGTTGTGCTCTTCTGCGCAACAAATCTTTCATTCTCTTAGAATAAAACTGAATAATATGAGGACGATGTGGAAATAGTGTTAGACCTATGTTATGTGAATACGAGGGCAGTTGCTAAAACATTTTCTATTATTTATTGTTTCACTGTCTTTACTCCCTTATTCATAATTTAGGATGTTATACATTTGCTGTGTTGTCTTTCCAAGATGTATCTCATATGTATTATCTCTCTCTGGCAACGTTTTGTTTGCTTTACTGACTTTGGCTTTAAAAGTTGTCTTTTTTTGCCTCATGTTTTAATATGTTTTCTACATGTTACATGCAACCTCCTCTCCAAACAAAGTACCATGTGAATTAATTAATCTCTCCTCTCGTCTGTCTCTCCCTCCCTCACCATGTTCGAATTACAAGATGCTGTTTTGTGCCGCTGCACAGAGACCATGCATGAAATGTATTGGCCCTGAGTTCCGCCATTTGACACGCAAGACATGGCTAACAGATCTTGTGCCATTTCCTATCTCCTCCGGCTCCCGTGTAAAGCTGACCTTTCCTGCCTCCAGGCTATATTTAAACTCTGAGCACCAGAGACTTATGGTGCCATGGGAAATTTTATTATCAACGCTCTCCATTTGTCTGACTTAATTCGGGCCTGCCGTAGTCGTGCCAAAGTATGTCGTATATTTACGCTCTGCTACAGCAAACAAGGGCACCGGTGACAAACCTGACCGTCAACACCTTAGCGGGGGTCACGCCTGGTGAAGCATTCCTTTGAAGTGCTCTGAGGACCAGCCATGAGATGATTTGGTTCTATTTACAGTGCACAGCACATGTAGAAAAGTGTGAGAGGAATAAGAAAAAAAGGGCTGCGATATTATTCCATGAAGCAGAGGTTTTACCAGACAGGCAAACACAAAGGGACTTGACATTTTGAAGCATTTCAGTGGCTAAAATGTCATAGATTTCAGCCACAGACACATTCATCAGCCTTTACTGTTTGTCGTCATTGGAACACGTGGAATGAGCACACGAGCGCACACATCCACACATCCTTTTTTCAAACTTTCGTCCAGCCATCTGCTTGATCATTCACTGACACTCTTTTTTTCTGTTCTGTGGTGCAGGTCTGAGATGGGAGTTCAGAGGGTGCTCCAGGTGGATCTGAAAATGGAAATCTTTCCTGAGCCGCTGGGCAGCCGCTGGATGGCCTGGCAGGTAGAGTACCCGGCCAGTCGTGCCACCACACAAGAGGCTGAGACGGAGATCCAACTGGCACAGGAGGACCTGGCGGGCATCGTGCCCCTGGCCATGGTGAGTCATGCCACTTTCAGCTCAATGCCAACAGCTTTTCAATGAAGAATTTAGTAACATACAGTGTATCAGCTAGTGCTTAGCAGTGGTGGACTGTAGTGGAAAGTAATGAAACAACATATAGTCAGGAATTAGAGGGAAATGTTTTACTTTTCAATTAATTACATGGATCTGACAGCTACAGTTACTACTACTTTTTCAGATTAGGATTTACATACAAAACACGTGATGAGTTTATAAAACAAAATTAACCAAGAGAACGCGGGTTCTACACCTGCCCAGCTACACGAACATGAACAATTCTTATTAAACCAAACATTCCGAACTAATTATGAATACCACTATCAACGCTATATAATTTCATCTTTGAAACATCAAACATCAATGTGTTGCATACATGCTAATGCATCAGTAACAATAACACTCTTTGAGGGGGCATTCTGCATACAGAGTTTATTTTACTAAAGTACATTTTGCTGATACATTTACTTGAGTACGATTATGATGGCAGGACTTTTACTTGCAACAGAGTACTTTTATATTGTAGTATTACTACTTTTCCTTGAGTAAAGGATACTGAATACTTCCTCCACTAATTGCGGCTTAGATAAAGAAGGCAGAGCTATAACGTGGGTCTGTGTTTAGGAGCATGGCAGGAGGAGAGCATCTGTAGCTGCCAACAGGTCTCCTTGGGGTCCAGAGTCTGGCTCTGGCCCGAGGGTAAGCCTGCAGCTGTGTGTCTCCGTCAGTGAGGCGCAGGTACTCTGTTGTGTAGATTAAGCTAAACTCCCCCTATAGAACTTCATATAGAGAGTTTTGCTGAGCGAACCAGAGTGCACTGATTTAGATCAAGAGCATTCACGTGAACAAATTAGCAACATCAATTTGTGTTGGCTTAAGAGAAAGACATGCTGTCACGTCAGCGCTGATTACTAAAACAAAAACTGCCTTCATTTCTATTTCAGTGCTCGTGATCTGCATGATACAGACCTGACTGTTGTGTTGTTCTCTAAGTATTGCCCGTAGCTGTGTAGATGATAGATGCATGTGGGTGGCTGTTCCTGGATTCAGAGGAATGCGGCGCTTCCTCACCCACTGATCCATTCTCAGGATAATTGAAGCAATGTGTTTAATGCTGCAGTATTGTTCGAGTTCCTTCTCTCAAATTCTTTTCATGGCACTGATGTATCAACAGCCTGCTGTTGTCTAATAATACATAGTTTGCTCCCACACCTTCCACTGACAAAAAAATTGCAACGTTGATATGCATGATTATCTCGCAAAGGTTTTACTCATAGAGACAATTTAGAATGTGCTGTTATCTGCTCAATGAAAATCACATTTGAAATAAAATCTGTATTTGATTAATGTGGCTTTTTTGCAAGACAGAGGAGGAAATCCATCTTCTGTTTGTGTAAAATTCATTCTCCGAGTGCCAACCCATTGAAAATCTAACACTCACTCTTCAATCAATCCTAAAACTGTCTGCTTTTTCATATTTTTACACAGAAGAAGGGATTTTAATGGCTAACTATATATCATGTTACTTTTTTTCACAGTGGCAAAAATTAATCTCAATTAACCTGATATTACAATTATTTGCTAAACTTGGCAAAATCAATTAGGGGCAGGGTAATTTAGGCAGGAGCCTCTCAGGAGATTGAGATGAATAGTTTTTCATGTGTACATGAACTGTGCGTGTGTGTGTGTGTGTGTGTGTGTGTGTGTGTGTGTGTGTGTGTGTGCCCTGCATGAACATGTAAGGGAAAAGGCTTGATTTTTCCTTTCCGTGCCTTGCTATTCTTGGACCTGTCAGTGACGCAGCTGCTATCATGCAGGCTGTTCTCACACAGCGTTCGTAGCTCTGCCTACGAAAAGGAATGCGCTGTAATTTGTAGATATCCCACAACATAAATTTTGTGTGTGATCCACGTAATCGTGAACCAGAAAGTATAGAGACCACATGAACCCACACAGAGCGAGCGGGATGGAAGGTGGATGTGTCTTTCGCCCGGGAGACCGTTGTTCATGCCCTCTGTGAAACAAGAAGTTAGTGTTGATTTGTTTGTCACATAACTGCCATACTTAAGTGACTCTATTCCTAGTTATTTTAACCAAAACCACAATCTTTTGGGTAGAAGTTTTGTTGCCTAAACCTAACTAAGTTTTTTATTTTTTTCTATGCATGTAAAGAACGGAAATCGACCCGTGTTGCTGGAGTTGCTGGCTTTTACTGAAAAGATGTTGATTGGGACAATTTTGTCTCATTTTATTTTGCTCCACCATAAGACTTTTTGCTGTTCTACTTCTTTTTCTTTCAAGTGATTCTCCCACGCAGATAACTTCCCAAGGTGCACAGCATCTCCAGCCACCTCATAGTACTTAACACACAACACAAATACTTATACATGCAGAAACATTCAGAACTCATTACCTCTGTCTGTCTCCCTCTGTCCCCTTTTCTCTCTCCCTCACTCTTATGCACACACACACACACACACACACACACACACACACAGAATATAAGGCTTTTACAATCTGCATGCACCAATATGAGAGAAGCACACAGGCGAGAAAGAGGAAGGCTGAATTAGATTACTCGGGATCACTGTGGCATGAAAGGCCCACAGATAAGTTCCTCTCCCTTCCCCCTGCTACACTCCTCGCTGATAGAAAAGAGGAAGTAAGGTAATGTAAGAGCAGTGCCGTCAACCCCCCTTACACACACACTCACACACACACACACACTAACACATCACCCTCCACCATCACCACCTTGCCTCCACCAAAGGGAAAACAAAATCAGGTTTGCCAATGGAAAAACTGGTTTCTGCACAAAAACCTGAAGTCACTAATAGAGTAGTGAAGATGGAGATATAGCAAAGGCTTAAGATAAGTAATGTGGGCGGTTCGAATATTGATAATCACATACCCAGTAACAATTAGGATAGGTAGGATGTAGTGGTTGTTGTTATTGTTCGTGGAAGAAATGTCAAATTGCCTTATGGGGTAACACCAATCATGTAACGTGGGAATATAATGATGGAAATCCATGCAGAATAGTGGTCCAACCCTCATAACTCAAAGATGTCTGCCCACAACGGTGCAGATCCAACATCATGTTCTGCTACAGACTGTTGGCAGTACTCTATCTCCAGATGTATACACCAGAGAGAAAAAAGAGTAAAAGTTAACCGACCATAATACATTTTTCCAGTACTACTACTTTAAGCTACAAGGCAGCCTTGCAAATGGTGTTTGATGCTGGCCATGTTAAATTCTGTGGAAATCACTGTTACTCAGTATTCAGCAACTGATCTGAAATGTATCGATTTATCCCTCATGGCAAGCTTTAAACATTAAAGGTAGGGTTCATAATCTTTTTCAAAAGCATTTTGGATATTTTCTATGAATGTCAATACATTCTGACAGCAATCAATTATTCAAATGCTCTGACAAAAAACATAATTGTGATTGTGATAAGCCTCTCCAATCATTTCATTTGGCCTAAATGTAATGATTGAACGGGCTACCTGCCTGTCTACCCACCTGTCTGCGCGTACTCTTCCCTTGCACTCATTGCTCATCACAATTTTGGGGGGAGTGGCTTTGGAGGGAGGCCTGAACGGACGGGCTGTCAGTGTTGCCGACTTAGCGACTTTTTGGCTAGATTGAGCAACTTTTGGAGCTAGTGCTGCTACCTACTTTCATTGGAAAAGAGTTGGCAACAATGGGCTGGGTTTTTTGGTTGGATTTTTTTTTAATACAGCGTACTCTTGCTATTTTCTCAAGATTACCAACTTTAGTTTTTATTTACACATGGCTAACAGAAGCATTGACGTCCCCTATTTTACACCACTGGTCTAAAACAAGTCCAATATTTCCTTGTGTTTATGACTCTCCATTTATGCCCTAACTCCGGAGTAAAAACATCTGGGTCTCTGAGAGCCAAAGTAATGAGTAGAACATGGCTGAAGGATGGGGCTGCAGAGTGCAGATATAAGCATTTTATCTCCCATTAAGCAAATATAGCTTAATGGATTTAAATTTAAGAAATGCAATTGTCTAGCTGACTTTGTAGGTACTTTGTAGTAACTCCAAGTAAAGATTAACTAAAACCTCTTTTTAATGTAGTCTATTTGGTGTCGTTATAGTTACAGTATTTTTTGTGTGTCATCATTTTCAGTGATGTAGACAATAAATGAAAGTTGCTGATGAAAGAAAGACGAAAAGAAGAGCAGAGGAGAAACAGACTTAGTGGAAGAAGAGGGTGTTTTTAGAGCTAGGGAGAGAGAAACAGAATTCTACACTCTTTTTTAAGTGACTTCACAGAGCATGCTGAAGGCATCTGTTGACACATCAGCTCTCTGGTTTTGCTCTAGAAGGTAGTTTTATCTTCAATTATCACTAATTAGTGTAATAAGCTAGGTGTATTTTGTTGTAATGGAAAAGCTGCTGTAATTGTGTTTTGACCAAAAATAATTAAATTTTTTGAATGAGGAACCATAGCCGACCATGTCAGACAACCAGGTTGTAATGTAATAAAGCTAATGACTATTAAAATAGAGAAGCTTATTTTGGGTTTGATCACATTTATGGCCTATTACTTCAATGGCTCCTCAGACCTGTTCCCAGCCCATTTAAGTCATGTTCTAAATTACTGCGCCCTTGCTGGAATGGATTATCATAAAAATGTCTTTTTATTGCATTTTCCCAGCCAAGTGATGGGCTCTGCCACAGGTGACACCTCTGAGAAAGCAGCGACATCGTTTTGAAAGATGAAACTCTCTTTTTTCCCCCCGCTCCCTTTGAAGAGGGCTCCTCCTGCGTGTTGCTACAGACCCACCTGCATTGGGAGGGCTCAGAGCACCGCTCACCACTTTGTCACCAATTTCAAACCACGAAGCAGAAGTTCTGCAAATGCAGCAATTATTTCAAAAGCAGAAAATGAAAAGAGTACTCAAAAGTTTTAGTCAGTTTAGAGCGAGGAAACGCCTCAGAACTCTCTCTGTCGACTGTAATACAGCCTGCCTGTCCTGGCTTGTCTTCTCTTCACCACCTTTATTTTATTATTTTTTTAGATCTTTTCCTCAATTTTCTCCACCTCTTCTCTATCCCTACATTGTTCTGCTTGCTCCAGACAAACATACATTAATATATTAACAATGTAGATTAATTGCCTCCCTTGTCACCCACCGCCTCCTTGCGTTGGCGTCCTCTGTTTCACTTAAGTGTGAAAGAGCTGTGTTTTTTTGGGTCATCTTGAGATGGATCTTAACGGCAGTAATTGGATGCCTGAGCAGATTCCTCAGCACAGTAGGAGGCTGGTCCATTATCTTTTACCATCGTGAAGTAATATGCTCCTGTCCAGGCTGCCCTCATCATCATTACCCCTGCTGTGGATGCCTGGTGATGGAGAGGGAGCAGGAGGACAGGGCATACATCATATCTGGACTCATCAGTCTTCCTGTTCCAGCCGAGACGCCAAACTGTGCTCACTCACACGAGCATTCGCGGGCATAGAGATGAGTAGAAATGAAAGCAGCCGTTTGTATTCACGTACCGCTCCGATGTATCGTTAAACAATACATCATCACCCTGGCCTTCTCTGGCCACTTCTGCTCTCACATGATAAAGTCATTTATCAAGATCCTCCAATGAATGTTTCATTTTACTCCTCTCGATTCCATTCTCCCTGTTGCAATGCACATCTTCTCTGCCAGACAAGTGAGATTTTGGGAGCCATTTATCAAACACATAGTTAGACATACAGACACAAGCACTCATATGCCAGCTAATCCTGCAGAAATGCCACATGAACGCATGTAACATCATACAAGCTGTTAATTAAAAGAACACGTACTGTACACCTTGTTTAAACGTACCTGATTTCAGTCATCTAATAACCTCAGCCACTCGTGCTGAGGTCTCTGTTGCAGGTCTCTGCTGTTTTAGTGGAACAGGATAAAACATAGCTTTTTTTCCCACATAGCATGAATCATACGGTTTACAATAAGGCGCTGATGGATGGACCCCAAGCGAGTAATCCATTAGCATCTATTACAGCTCAGAGGCTGCTGATGAAGTGGTCGCACAAATTGAGGCTGCCGCAATATGCACATGTGACGTACTACATGTAATGCTAATTAGCACAACAGATTGTGATAAATGTTCACTTATTCCAGAACATGATTGTACTTCTTGGCTATTTGTGCTTTGACATTTTCCATGTTCCTTAACCTTTGCCATCGCAGGATGTAAAAGGTATTCAGAATGACTGGCACTCATTTTCAATGTGAATGCATGTATGGTGACAAGTGAGAAAGGGAAAGGGGGAACTTCTGTACCTTTTCATCCCACTGCTACACACTGGGAGTTTAAGAGCAAATTCCTCCAATGTCACTCAGGAAGGCGATATACCCCAAACTGCTTTTGTAATTGAAAGTGAGTGGGATGGGTTTGTTACCTTTTAAAACACACACCCACACAACCTCCCTTGTGCGGTATGTGATTAGATGAATGCATTTACTGCTGCAGAAACTATTTCTGCAAAGCTGGCTCATTATGGTTACATCAGAAAACATCATCAGTCACCTTTAAGAAAGCTAACCATCCCACAATGCTTTTGAAAGCAGTAAGGTCAAATCACTTGTTTACTGTGCCGTTGACAAACGATGACCCACAATGCATTATGTGATTCATGCATTTGTGTAAAAGTTGATTTTGCTTTGCCAACAGAAAATGCTAAAGACCTGTAACCTGAACCACTTATATTCTAGTCTCTCTAATTGAATGCCTTCACTGTAGGCCTCTCTGTGCCCCTAACCCCGCCAGTTATGGTGAAAATTGTTTCTACAGCAAGACAGAAAATGCAGCGATGACGTGAAGGGTGGGATCCAGACTGACAGATCGATCTCCCAGTGACAGGGTCTGCACACATCCATATCTCAGATCTCCCTGTAATTGTTAACATCCCACTTCACTCTCTGGCCGAGTTCTAGTCGTTCTAATCTTGGCCCATTGAGGTTTGAGAGGAATGTGTGTTTTCTTTATTTTTTGCGGTAATGGACTCTACAGTGGAGCTGACCTTTGTGTCTGCTGAGAGAGGTCTGTGTCCAGAGGGTAGCTAAGCCGAGCTAAGTCAAGCTAAGCTGCCAGTATGGATCTCGATCAGAGCCGGGTCAAGAAATCAGAACAGAGATCAGGAGGTCATCTCTCACAGGCATGGTTGGCCGTTGGTGAAGAACTCTTCATCGATTAGCTCAATGTGATAGATATTGGGCTGAAATTGAGCAGACTGGCGCAGGCAGTTGTTTCCTTGCCTACTAGCCTTCGGGCCCAGACTCAGCAGGCAAATAGCAGGGGCACCAGTGAGACATCATAGTACCGGAGCCAGATTCAGTCAAAGCACCCGCCAGCTCCCTCCCCTGAGTCTGTGCAGCTCTCTCACTCATCTCTAGGTGAGCACAGAGCTGGTGCCTGACCTCGATTCTTCTTATGGTGCCGAGTCTGACTGTTGTTTAAAATTCACCTGGGACACCCGCTGCTCCCTCCTGACCCATTGATCTAGATGTATTACAGGTACGGTATTCATGAGAATTGCAGGGGATTCGTCCTATAAACGTAAAATATTGTACTTCTACGTCCAAATATGTTTTATTCACAAGCTCCTTTTCTCAGCATAAGGGGCAATTTATGGCCACTGGACTCTAGAGGGTTTCTCCGTCCCTCCAGGTCTTTTTTGAAAATAAAACGTCCAAGATAGATCCTTAGGTAGACTCTTTGCATTGTAGAAAATGAATTATACTGTCAGCAATCCAGTTCATAATATAATTAATATTTAGGGGGGGGGGGGGGGATTTGTCCTGTCAGCATGTTGTCATTGTGACAGTTCCCCACAGTCAAAGTTTACCTGTAAATCATATGCACTCATAAATAATTTACAGCTGAGAGCATTTCCATGTGACTAAAACATCAATACCGGGAACTGTCGTGTGAATCCTCTTACAAAACTGACCAAGCAGCTCAGATGAAGAGCAGGGAGTTCTTGAAACGTCATTGGTTGCCCTTCTTTTGAAGTTTCCGAGGGCAACAATACAACATAAATCATTCCACCACTAAGTCCATAGTAAGCTGCTGCACTTTTTCCGGATCAGTGCCAACCATTGTGTCTTCAGATGTTCTCTTTCTTATCATCCTGTTTCACAATCACACTGGCCTGGTCATCAAAAGTGATCAGACATTCAGGAGTTTGAAGGCTTTATTATTTTATTTTACTCAGTTACACTTTCAGTAAGTCAAGGTATTGAATATTTAAAGTGCAGAGTTGTACATTTAGATTTTTGGCAGAAAAGGCTCTGCTCTTTAAGGGATCTCCGAGAATTCAAGCAGTAACGAGGATTCTGTGGGAGATTTGATCCCCCTTTAAAAGAAGAGATCAACATTTTGGGACATGCAGCTGCTTTCTGGAGACTTGTCATCACCATAACATTATCAGGCAACCAGCAGAAACTCTTGGAAAACACGGCTTCAGCCAAG
Organism: Cebidichthys violaceus; assembly: GCF_023349555.1. Taxonomy (NCBI): domain Eukaryota; kingdom Metazoa; phylum Chordata; class Actinopteri; order Perciformes; family Stichaeidae; genus Cebidichthys; species Cebidichthys violaceus. The sequence goes on along the minus strand of NW_027176975.1, from coordinate 13,422,190 downwards.
AAATAGTAAAGCAAATAACTCCCTGTAATACCAAAAGTGGGCATTTTTACACTTTTGTTTTTGTACCAATTAAACCAACGAGATAGAACATTTAATTAGTTCGCTGTAGAGGTGCTCGTAGTTTTTTTCTTTTATCTTTGGACAGAGCCATGCTAGCTGTTTTCTCAAGAAGAAAGCAAATGTTCCTATGATACACACAATGAACAATACAAAAACGCACATTAACATGAGATTATGATGGAGGGAGCCGTGGCAGCAAAAGCAGCCCCAGACATGCCTGCTAATTCCGAGGTACCCATTTATTCTGTCCATATGATCCTTCCATAATCACCCATTACCCCTCCTTTCAAACTGACACTTTGAGTAGCGGATCCACTATCAAAGCAGCCATCGAGTTAGTCTTCACCCTACCAGCCACAGCCAAAAGTAATGAGCAGATCAGATCTCTGATGGGCATGTACCTCAGACAGGGCACTGCCAATCACTAGAGATGGGCTCTTTGTGTGCCACGTGATGCTGCCACCTTCATCCAGTGAGCCGGGAAGAAGAGAGGAAAAAGGGAAGACTGGAGAGGAAGTGGCTCATTGTCGGAGGAACAAAGAGTGGGAAGAGAAAAGAAGGGAGCAAGAGAGAGACCCTCATTAAAAGGCAGCGTGCTGGCTTCACAACCATCCCACTACTTCAATGCGCTGTCATGCAGTGATGTATCGCTCTGCATGGTGCTACCAAGGCCTTTATTCCCACTCTCCTCCATGTTTCTCGTTTCTAGCCAATTAAACGCCCACTGGAATGGAAGGGAGGAAGTGCCACATTGAGCATTGCACAATGTGGAGAGAGGGGCTGATGAAAGGACATGCCTCTTTTTAGTCTGCTTAATAGCTTCAGGACATTGTCTGAGTGGAGTTTAATGTCTACAGCATGTCATTCACTACCCATCTACTCTCATTTCAGTTTCCTTGCACGTACGCATGCCTTATCGCCAAGGGATGAAAATGTTTATCGGAACTATGAAAATTTCATTTAGAGTAGTCTCTATACTATCTAGACTATTGGCATACTTGATGTCCCCTTTTAATGCTTTTGCTCAAGCAATCACATGAAAGATCATAAAGAGGAATTCATTGTGGTGGTAAAAGCACCAAAATTAGATGCGTTGGTTATAGTTTTGTTTTTACTACCCAGACTTGTGATTTTGGGTTTATCAGAATCAGAATCAGAATTGTTTATTGCCACGTACGTTACACACACAAGGAATTTGATTATCTGAGCTAGTTGGCTTCAGGACAGCCACGACAACAAGGGGCTGACAGGAATACACACTAAGCATAAAAACTGTGTGCACCACCCTCTCTTCTCTCTGCTGCGCCATGAATAATGCAGGCTCTAAAATCCCCAACTCAACACTGTGCTTGACCTGTTCATTTGTTGCCGTACAGCCAGGATGGTGAGGCCAGAGTGTGGATGTGTTAGTGCTGGGTAGAAGCAGAGGCTAATAGCAACAGCAGGACAGGCAGCAGCTTCGCTACTTCTCATGCTACCCATGTCACTCAGGCTGACACCATAAATCTCACTTATTTTCAGATCCAACCGAGACACAGGCAGAAATTACGGCCCAGAACACATTACCAGCCACAGAGCGTGCTGAATGCTAACAGAGGGAGAGAGAGATCCTTGATAAAGCAGACGGGCAGTTCTCCCACAGATTATTGAACACAATCTGTGAGACTTGGGGGGACAGATTGGCTAGTAAGAAAAGCACAAACAACTGCTACATGTTCTTCTTTTAATCATTTCTATGTTAAGTGCTATACAAATTATCATAATTATTCATACTAAATGGAAAAGAGAGAGTGACCAAAAGAAGGATACGTGCCAATAGGGAATCACAGAGAAATGAAGGACAGAAAGATGAGACAAGTAAATGTCTGCTCAATGCTCATTTGTACCCCTGCTTCCCATAGTGCCACATTTCAAGAATACAAGTTTGGGCTCAACGGCAGAAAAGAATGAGGAGGCAGCAGAAACATGACATATTTAAAAAAAGAAAAAATTTTTACAAGCTGAATGTCTGATGGCAGGTAGGAAACAGGCAGTAACCTAATCCACCAGGCCCGACCACAAGAAATAAAATAAAATCACCAGAAGAAAACTATTACCAGGAAAAAAACAGGTGAAACACAGCATTGTAGGAGCTACGATGAACTGACAATAAAGCCGTGGAAACACAGCAAGATTAGACACAAGCCGAACTAATCAGGGTGGGGCAGAAAATCACAAAGGTAAGTGCAGAAAGATAAAAAGGAAAATCAAACATGACACATGAGTGAAATAAAATTCAAAATAAAGCAGGAAAAACACACAAACCCTACCATGACACATTGAAGTCTTTTTAAGGTTCTATATGTAATAGCCATAGACAATACTCAATTCTGATTGGCTTGGTGTGCATTATTGTCAGATAAGTGTGTTACGTTGATACGTTGCGACCTCATCACCATTCTAAAGCAATGCTCACAGGTGATAGGCTTCTTGTTTCAGGTGTTACTATGTGACGGCTTCTCTTACTTCTACTTGCTTGGCTTCTACTTCAGCCATAGTGAAGGACTGCCAGGAGACCTGAGACCTTGGGTGTCCCGAAAGCTCCAGGTTAACTTTGTGGTGAATGTTAGAGTTTGATTATTTGTAAATTCGTTCAGTAATACTGTATACATCACAAAAAGCACAATCTAAACTGGGAATGACAGGGGCTTAATGTAGCGTCTGTATCATTACATAATCTTGAGGATCCGTCTTGGAGAGGCCCTAAACGGACCCTAAAACATGACAAAATGATGGGATTATGTCTCTGGTAAAATGCCTACTGTTCTATTTAAAACCTTATAAACCCGAGGGTCCCCCATTTGGACGCAGAGTACATAAAAACTTAGAGAGTTTTGTGTTAAAAGTAACTGGCAGAGAACCCACGAAGAACGAATATAATGATGTTATAGTTCTGTAGAAACCTCAGCGTCCTGGGAACAACATGAACTCGGTCACTTCTACATGAGACAAACACATCTCCCATCAGCCAAGCAAACAAATAACAAAATATCATAAATCATACTCGATATGACTGGAAAAGACCGGAGAAAACAGCTGCTACACTCCGTTAGCAACGCGCTACCTACGAACATGCAGCATGAAAAAGCATGTCCGCCTGACGGAGATTACGGACATATCTTCCATTTCTCTCTCCGGTAAACCATCGCAGAGATAGTCAGCTTCGAACACAAAAAGTCACACAGCTTTCATCGAATATTGTACTCACTTTTGGTCGAATCTCAGCGAAAAAATGAAATATCTCCGTACTTCCACTGCTTGGTATGTCCAGCTGCATGTGCTCCGTGTGAATCCGTTCGATTCGTGTCTCTCCGACACTCCTCGGCTTCTTGGGAGGGTTGGAAGCTCAGCAAATTAGATTTCAGATCTGCCATCAGATGGGACGTTTATCATTCCCATTGGCTAATAGTGCTGTCAATCATCTAGCTTTCAATTCCAGGCAATTCTATTGGCTCCTACGGTTCGAAGGAGGTCTCAATGGTGAAAATCGGAGATACAGCCCTAAAGCAGAGAGAGAAGGGCTGAATCTGAAGCAGTATGTGACCATAAACTAAACAACTAAAAAGGGTTTAGAAAGAGCTTAAAACACTCAAAAAAGGTCCAATCTTCTGTCTTTTGATTCATTGAACATCAGGAGTGATACATAGAAGTGATATAGAGTGTTTTTGAATTTAAAAAATATTTTTTTATTCAAATATTGGAATATTTAATCAGTTTTTTAATTTTATATGCTCTATATTTTATAAATGTTTCACTGTATCTATGTATAACTGTGTATAGAGAGCCTTTATCAGTTGTTATAAGAGCTGGGAATATTTAAAATCTTGGATTTCCATACTTTCCAAAAAACAATATCCTGAAATTGCTGTTTTTCCAGAGCGAGCTTTTGAATTTTCCAAGTTGTGCTGTGTTCCATCCTTATCTTATGTTAACCTGTAACATGTATACTGATAGTTCCATGATTTTTCACATCTCAAAAATATATAAAAAAAAAATATAAATATATATATATATTTTTATTTTTTTTAATTTAATTATACACTTAATTAGGTATTTCTTATCTTTATTCGAGCTGAGGCCTGCAAATAGGCCTCGTTTATAAAAGGTTTTAATTAATTAAAGAGCATATTGCCCCAAATATATAAAAAAAACAATAGACTTCACTATACACTTTGATGGTCAGAAGCCATGGTGTTTTTTTCATTGCGCTTCAAAAGAATAATGCATGGTGTGTTATTTTCCGATAATGTCACAGTTTGTCATGGATTATTCCTTAATAAACCACTGACACATTAATCAATACACAATAATTGTGACCAAAATGAGGACATTACCGACAGGCACCGGCAAATCTGAAATTTAACTTAAAGGATGTGTGATTTTGTGTGATTTTGTTAAATCTGTTGCATTATTTGATACAAAGGAAGATTGCTTTATGACAAAAAATTAAAAGATGTGTTTACTTTGCAACACATCTGCATCATATATCTTCTATTCAGGCTGTTTAAATCAAACTTCATGTTGATGAACCTCATCTGAATACAGTATACCGGATGTTATCAAGGATTACTATTATTTCTTATCATTTTTGCTCCTGGAATCAAGGCACACAGGACAAAAGAGAACAGGGCAATTAGTAACACCTTTAAATCCTGCAGGCAACACACTTGAGAAACACAAATTGCTACATGTTGCACCTTTTCATTTTCTAAAAAAGAAGGAACATAAAAACAAAGCAGCTACAGAACTATAAATATTTTGGTGATATTCCCTTTTTTGATATCTGGTATCTGTAAGAAATTTATTTCTGACCATACTAAAAACTGTCATCAGGTAATTTTTTTCAGTTTGACAAACGTCTTCTTTCACTCTCTACTGTAAGATCGTCAGTCGAGTAAGACTACAGGTCTCCATTCTGTGTTTAATTGCGCTGTCTATCTGAGTGTTGGACCATTGATGCATCACTGTGGGATCCCGCTGTGGCTTATTACCACCAAGTCATGCTCTCTGATGCTCTCAACCTGCTGGGTCATCTCCAGCTGCTGTAATATAACACTAGCCTCCGCTTTCACCAGGTCCCAACCATTTACCCCATCATGTATTATAGATGACCCTCTGGAAATGGAGGAATCCCAGCAGACACAGAATTAATTTACAGCAACACTCGATTTTAAGGGGAATTGAATCAAAGTCAGACGCACAGGGAGGGAGGGGTATTGCTATATAACACTGTCACAGTCTATAAAACTGTAATGAAAAGCCATTTGAAGATTAAGTGTTTTTTTGTGATTCATAGCTATCGCTTGCCTCAACTAATAATCATTTCACTCCAAAGCTGACTGGTCTCAGTAATTGATGCTTACAAATGACCAGGCTCCTTTCAACCAAACTTAATCCTCCTTTTCTCGCTCACAAACACAAGGGGAAGTGTTTAGAAACAGAGTTAAGAGGGCAGTGTACAAATCTTGTGTTCATCCCTGGTGACAATGGGATACCCATGAATGTGCTTCCAGGAAGTCGGGCATTGTAGATTGGTCCTGTCTGTGCTTGTCAGGTTTAACAATATTATTCTAAACAAATGTGACATTTCATTCAACAGTCATCACTCCTGAGTAAGATTTCAGTGTAAAAAGAAAAATAATAGTAGCTTCCTCAATAGAAAAGCACTGAAATGTCTTCAGTGCTGGCAAAGCTTCAATATACTGCCGAAAAAAGGTATCTTGGGGTTCCTTCCCATTGAAATTAAAGTAATCAGAGCAGGGCTTTTGTCTAAGACCATCCCAGTAGCAGAATGAAAACATGGTACAATGAGGGGTCTTTGTCACGCTGTGCACTTAGCTTAAGAAAGTAATTTCAGCTCCCCAATGGCAAAAAAGCCATGTTCGTAGTATTGAGACGTACACTTTGACCTCCAATGCAGCTATTTACTGAGCTACCCAGGGGTCCATTGCAATCTGTCTAATTCAAGAACCATTTCTCCAATCCAATGTGGCTTTAGAGAGAAAAAGTTACCTCAAACTCATCGTAATTGGCCCCAATTATCTCTTGTGACAATAGTGGTGTGTAAGAGACTGTGTGCATGTGTAATGAAAGGTTAAGATTTATGTTCATAGTGATGAAGCCGTGCCATCAAACTTAAAGAACCAAAGCTGTCTAGACCGCTGAGGTACCTCTAATACAGCCCAGTGGTAAATTGCAGCCGTAGTTACACAGAGCCTATGGCTGATTGGCCAGTAAGTACAAATTTGCCCAGGACTGAATAACTAAATATTTAATCAAAATATAAAAATTATTATTATTATTATAATTTCTGTGCATTAGAGCACTGCAGTCAAGTTTTGATTTTATAATGGAATTCATGCAATTTTGTGTGGTTACCTTTATAGCACATATATGTACAGTAAATGTATGTATTTTTGATTTCAATATAAACATTAATAGTAGGACAGACACCAGATACTTAGCATCACAGAGATAGTTAATACCTATGCACCATGGAGTGTAAACAAACAAACAAAGTTGACAGAACACAGTTTGCTGAATTTAATTTTTGCATTCTGTGAAGATTATCCAAATGCAGAGCACAGTATGTGAATTTCCCCCCCAGTAAACTAGAGGCATTACAAACTTCTGTTACGCAGTTTGCCAGCAAGCTTGAAAACTTTAAACCCTTTAATCTCAACTTCACTTTGTAGGGCAGTATTGTTCTTGCATTCTATCCCCATATGTTTCCTGGTACCACTTGTGTTTTCTGTGTTTACTGCACTTTGCATTCCTGTCAGAAAAGCCCCTTATCAATAAAATGTAACACTGATCATTTATTTATGAGGCTGATTCTATGATGTCCTTTTCAGTCTGTCCAACCTCCCTGTGGTCTGGGAGATAAATGCTTTAGGGGGCAGAGGGTTTGTTGGAACTGTTTAGTTTTCACATTGAGAATAGAGGCCAGGCATATGACTGAAGGTAGAAATGACATTCACTATGCATTCCAAACAAGGCAGTGTTTGAGACGTCTCCTGGGCAATTATACATGCACAAGAGGAGAGCAATCACAACCACCACAGTTACTGCAAAGAGTGCCTTTAAATTGCTGTGGATCCAGGACACGATGAATAAAAGCTGGATCGACCATTGAAACAGAAACACTCAGTGCCTTCATGTCACTGCATCACTATCGGTGACTGAGCAGAGAAGTGAATGACTCATAGAAAAATGTTGATGTAACGGAGCATGAATAATTTCCCCACGTGAAATATAATTCTTGAAGCGTTTCATTTGTCTCCTGTTGATAATCACGTAAAATCAAAATGTTATCTGCCGATCAGTAATTTTTGTGACCAGCCAAGCACAATGTTATGCTGATTACTTTAATCAATTAGCTGGCTGAAGAGCGTGGCAGTGAGGACAATGTTTAATATTCATCTTGACAGTTGCAATCACAATAATTAGAGAACCCAGAAATAGTTATGGTTCATTTCATATTTTGGCAGCTCAGCTTAGAAACTCCAAAGTAGCTATTTAAAAACCAATCAACACAAAATGCTGCATGTTTGCACCTTTAAAAGGTGAAGAAATTATTTCCAGGAGAACAAAGGTGCAAAGTGGACCTGGTCCAGCTGAATTAAATAACAAAAACATGTACTTTTAGCAACTGTAACACCGTTCACCCAGCAGTGGCTCTGATTATACAACAGTTTACCCGATAATCACTAATGGAGCACTGACTGTGCAAAATCTCCTTAGGTCATTTTCAATACTACTTGTTACTTGCACTATTTCTATTTTTTCTGAGCTTGTAATCACTGAGGGTCTGTTATTAGATGGAGGTGGATTAGAGACCTGCCAGGCCTTCGACCATTGCTGTTCTGATCTCTCTGCCTCTTTCTGTCTCTAGGACTCTGAGATTTTGAACACCGCCGTGCTGACTGGGAAGACAGTGGCTGTCCCTGTAAAAGTGGTGACCATTGGAATAGACGCCTCTGTCACAGATGTCTCCGAAGCAGTCAAGTGTCGCACTACAGACGAAGATGTGGTCAAGGTCAGTAAGAGGAATTGATGAAGAAACAAGCCTTTCCATCCCCCTGTGTATGCACATTTTCAATTTGAGAAAAACTCAGGAAAACCTGAAAAAAAATTGAAATATCATAATAAAAGTTCTTATTCTTGGCTGAGGTGGAAAAGTTGGAATATTGATAAAAAAAATGGAAACCAGGTGCAAAAAATAGAGATTTGGTAATCCAAAAAAGTACACACAGGACTTTCACCCAAGAGACCGCTGTTTGTGTCCTATGTGAAACCAAAAGTGAACATTGACTTTATGGTTGTGACATTGTTAAGCTTGAAATGTAACTTAAAGTAAGAAAGTACACAAAGGGCAGTTATTGTTTATTTATTATTTAACACAAACTATGATCTTAACCAAGTTGTTTTGTTGCTTAAACCAAAGCAATAGTTCACAACATTAATCACATGGCATTGAGTGTTTCTGCAAGCGTGATACAAGGCTGTTATCTTTTTTTGGTTCAGAAACGTCGACACTCAATGAATCCCGTGGTTGGTAGAAACATACAATGCCAACATCATTCCTGTGACTGAGCTGAAATAGGTGTATTTAATGACTGACACAATGCAGGTATTGTTTGACAGACACTGCATTAGAGCTTATGTGAAAGCAATACTCAGAATATTAAAAATGCGACAGATGAGAAGATTTTCTATGTTTAGCACATCTATATAAATCCTCCAGAAAGGATAAACAAACACCAGCAAACAACATGAAAGTGTGTGTTTGATATGCAGTGACTGCTGACAGGTTGCTCAAGTGTTCTTTTATTTTTAGAGCCCCTTTCAAACCTGGGGCACAAGGCACAACAGAGCAGAAAGTCCCTTACAGTGTTATAAAGTTGAGCCCTGGTATCAGTGTCGCGCTCCAACAGAATTCCAATGACTTCTTAATAATCTGTAGAAAGACTCAATAAAAACCAGAGAAATAAATCACATCTGTCTGTGTTCTGTTTCCAATTATAAGTGGCTGAGATGTTGCTCGGGATCTAGAAACAGCACCCTGCAATGCCAAGGTCTCCTTCCAATTGTGTTTGAATCTGTCATGATCAGAATGGACAGGATGCAGCAAATCAAACAGAAGTTATGTACACCAAAGACCAACAATGAAACAAAATCATAAGTAGAGGAGGATATTTTGCCACAACGATCCACTTTATCATGTCTGATGCGTGAGTTGGGGATGGTTAAGTGAGTTCCAGAGGGAAATTAAATTGTAGTCAAAGGAGTTTAAAAACAAATGGCCACAGCTCTGCGGCTGACATCTCTTGATCAGAGCATTCATCCTGCACAGTCACTGGCGCTCACTCAGGGAAGTTCTTCTCAGCCTGCAATCTTGTATGTAAACATGACTAATTTATCTAATTTTGACCCGGGGAATTAATGAGAAGTAAACACAGAGCAACATTAAACCGGAATAATGAATCACTGTGCACAATAAATGATGCTTCTACTCACTTGTGACCTTATAATTGCAGTGAATTTTAAATAAATACCTCAAGTCACGTGTTTTTTCTGCATCTAGACAGTTAGGACATTTTCAAAGACTAAACGCAATGGATCACATGGCTACTTGTATGTGGCAGGGATCTTATGTCGAGGACAGCAAACATCCAAGTGACAACAAGGGACTGAAGCACACAGACTGATTTGCAGCCATAGTGTTGACAGACCAACGTTTCCACACTACTGGGTCTTAGAGAATGGACAAAGACAAGCATATATTGTCAGCAAAGTCAAATTTTCTAGGTCTAAGGGTCAGAGCTAAAAGAGACTGAATATGGACTGAAACAGGAGTCGAAATAAAAGATAATGTTGCTCTATGTCTGCTGGATGTTTTAATAAGCAAATCTTAGCTAAATGCGTCGCCATTTTGCCTTAAAAGATGACGACGCGTCAATAGGTTGTTATTGGTTATTGCAGTTTTAAATGTACCATTTTGTCGGTTTCTTGGATATAAATGTCCAAATATCATGCTTTTCGGGCATAAAGCATGTTTCCGTTTTACCTTTGGCTCCTAGGTTTTGTTCATAGAAAAACATATTTCAATTGGAGAATTGATTGAAAGAATATTGAAACAGCAAAAAACAAACACGTTCCACAGTTACATTATGTGTTAATGAATTTCCAGAGCAAATTTGTTGGCCATGAACTTTACTTACTCAAGGTCATGCTATGGGCCCTTCTAACCACTGCTTCCACGGAGCAGGGCTTTTACAATATGTACAGACCTTCCCGTTGCATTGAAGTGAGCGCCGTAGCTTACTCAGAGGAGTCTGAGTTGCTTAATTGATTCTGTCAAGCCAACTGTGTGTACAAACGAGAGACAGGCTCACCCCACCTTCAAGCTCCGTACTCCCATCGCTCATATCTGCCGTGGATTGTATCCGTCTGGTGAGTTGTTAATTTCCTGGGCTAGATCCAGAGACAGCCTTAATGTCCTCTGTAAGTATTCTCCCGTTAGCTGCCTAATGCATCTGATTAATGTGGCGGTGGATCTTCCTGGACGTTTATGATACTTTGTGAATCAGAATGACGGAGAGTTTGTAATTCACAGAGACAGTCCCACCCTCAGTCTGCCACAACATGTGTATGAGGGGTTAAAGGCGCCGCTGATTAATTCAGGGTGTCTTTTTATGTTAAAATATTGAATTGGAGCTATGTCGGCCAATGATACAGCACAGCGGGAAGGTGTAAGTCTGTCAGTGTAATGTGTTAGGATGGCTGGATGTCAGCTGCCATGTTTGCCATAATTGTTTCCGCTTAGTTTGTTTGGGAATAGATCAAAGAAATGCCAGCAGGCAGTTCATTTGCCTGTCATGGGACATTCTGTAGCAAACCTCAATGCTAATAAATCCCACACTCATTACACGTTCTTTTCCTACTACAAATAAGGGTAAACTGACTTCTTGCAGGTTTCTTCTGAATGTGGCAAGAAAAATAAGACAGGTAGGCATAAACATATTTACCAGCAACATCCTTTTTATTGATCATCCATATCACTGTTAAACTTGGTCAATGAGCCTCACATGAAGCCCAGTCAGGTGTTTTCTAGCCTGCAAGCTAATACTTGTGCGGCCACAACTTGTGAGAGAAGTTGCAGACGAAACGGGCTGTTAAAGGCACTTCAGTATCAGCCGACTGAGTGCAGTGAGAGAGAAAGAGACGAACAATGAGGGCTGATAAGGAGCAGCGACTCCTCTGACATCTTAATCAGATCAAACACACTCTCACACTGGCACCTCTGACGGAGCCCGATCTGATCCATGACTGACTGTAGCCAGGGAGCGCCACCGCCCTTTTAGAAATGTTTAAAAGCTTAATTAAGCAACTCTGACAGTCCCTGTTACTTTGCAGTGTCGTGCTGCATTAGTGCATGAGCAAGGTACTGCTACTGTACGTGTATTTATTGGCTGTAATACCAGAGCAACTATCCACTGATCCTTCAGTCCTTACAGAAGTTGAAATGATGGTTGGCTGTAGCCTTGAAGGATGCCCTGCAGCGTGCTTTTAGCTTTCTCACAGGGGTTTCTAGGGATTATTGTCTTAAGTGCACTACTTTTGTGAGCTTGCTGTTGGGTGGGAAACCTTTTTCTACCATTTAAAAATTATTACTGTAGATTTTTTTTTTTTAAGTTGAACTGAAATTGCTTTTTTTTCCCTAAGAAATGAGTATAAATGTCATTTAGGTTTTATTTGTTTTTCTCCTGTGATAGCATTAGTGTTCTGCATAGGGCGTGAATTTTTGGTCCCAAGTGATATTGTGCTTTTACTGGTTATTTGATATGTGCATTATATTTGCCGGCAGGCACTTGAAATAGTTAATTGTATCACTCCAGCAGCCACACAGGCAGTTAGCTGTTAAGTCCCATCTTTGATATGAGTGCTCCAAAAAGCCATACCCTCCCAAATGTTGCATGCCTAAAACTGACATTTGGACAAACATTAAAACCTCTTGGGCCCGAGTGCCCCCGCTGACGGGGTCAACGCATTCATCCAAAAATCCACCCACTCATAATGTGCACTCATCAATAACGAATATAATGATGTCACATACCTGCTCAAACTGCAGCTCCTGCGCTACAAAGTCATCTCAGCTGTTTGTACAAACTCCAAACACAACTAAGACAAAGCTACATATAATACCAAATATCAAAATCCATATAGCGCCCCCTAGGCAGACCCACTCGCCACATTTACGCCAATAACGTTTTGAAAAATTAATTCAATGCTAACACCCGTTAGCTAAGGAGATCGCTAGCAACCAGACGGTCGCAGCCATGTTTTTCACATTCCGCTACGACACAGCCTCGCAGTTTTACTTACAAAACAAAGCCATCATCATAATCCGCATTATCGATCGCATCATAAACCAGCTCCTTACTTTGAGATGTTCTGCAGCAAAAAAAATATATTATTCCGTTCATGTTTACTGTCTATCTGTTCATTGGACGCCGCTCTGTGTGGATTCAAAGCTGGCGCTGCCGTTGTGTGCCTCGTGTGCTTGCTAGCTGAAGGGGGAGGGTTATACGTCTCAGCAAATCGGATTTTAGAAATTTGACACTCGGGTATTTTTAATTTTCTGATTGGCTAACGGATTATGTCAATCAAAGTCACGTTGGGTTGTCTCAACAGAGCAGGCTTCTTTTGATGGAAGGTTCATTGGGTCAAATCGGCCCTTCACACAGTCTGTAAGGCCCTGGAAGAGAAAAAAACTGGAATTCAGACGAGAAAATCCCATGGATGACAGACATAAACAGTCTCAGAGAGGATCCAGGCTCTCAAAATGCCAAACTGCTGTATTTGGATAGATTGAACACTATTAGTGATAAAAGAAGTGAAATATATAATTATATAGTATATAAAATTACAATGGAACAGCTGGAACAAGATTACATTTTGGTTGACCTCGTCTGACCTCTCTGTACTAGATCAAGATGTACTAGATAAAGCTTCACTTTATCAAAGTAAAAATCTGTTTAGAGATCCTCAACATATAGTTCTATTATCTGGGAGAGCTGGAAAGCTTGTATCTACATGATTTCTAAAAATAAATATCCTAAAATTGCTTTTTTTTTTCAGACGAAAATTTGAATTTTCAATTTGTGCTGTGTGCCATCTTAATTTACTCTTAACCAGTAACAGATATACTGATATTTACACATATCAACACATCTCACAAGTGTTAGGGTTATTGTACTACCAAAAGTATTAAAATAGCTCTTACAGTTGCAACGCTACACTCATTATCGTATGGGTATGCTATTTTCGAGCTGAGGCCTAAAAATAGGGCTAGGGTGCAAGAGGTTTTAAGCATCCTGAATGTCAGGATTCCACAATTTTACCATTCTTCCTGCTGAGGCCTCACATCTTATGTGAATCCAGTTTTTAAGTTCGGCAGCTCAAAACGCAGTTGTGGGTTCTTTACCCTGTTGGTAGGTCATCCCACCACACGGCACCCTTTAGGCAGTTTTCTGTTGTTTGCGAGCAGGTGAAAGTGACAGGCGCCTTCACACAATACAAAGTCAATGGGGAGCGATGAATTGTCGTACAATCCGGTGTGGGCGGGACTTAATTGCACTCTGTCTCCATATGTTTTCAACAAATATGTGCAAAAATGGTTTTATTTTATTCTCCTTTCCAAAGGGACTTAATTATGCACTATAGCTGCAGTATTATAGTACATATTTTATTACACAAAGGTGAAAATATTTGAAATGTCAGTTTGACTTTAAAATTGAATTGCTTTTCAAATGATAATTGGCACCTTGATTCATTGTAGGATTGCAGAAAGATCTTTTATTTTACACTCATATTGAATAGTTGGGAGAATGAATGAATTCCTTCAGAAAATTATGTTTGTATCTTTTTCCCTAGCAGTATGCACACTTACAAGAAAGGTAAACCTGCACAGAAAAAGACTTCAACATGTTGCACTATTCAAATGTCCATCTATAGAAACTTGCATAACATTTATTTATTTACATTAAAGGGAATAATTGTGTCAAGCCACACACTGATTCTTTAGGACAACAGCACAGAATGTAAAGTCAATGCACTGAATCTCCAAATATCTGCTTTTATGTATACCAACCAGACAAACTTTAGTTTCCACAAAAAGTATTGTGCTGGCTTCACTCTACAGGTGATGTGAAGTGGAGGGAGCTCACACAAACAATCTGTCACACACAAAGTGTTCTTCCTGGTCACAGAGGCTATTCTGCCGTGGCTTCATGATTAATGGCTGTTTATGGTTTTATCTCGCTGTGGAGAAATAACTTGGGAATAGAGAAAAAAAACAGATATTTCCCTAGACCATCTGGTTCTAGCTGTGGTACTCCCCTATATGATGGGATCAATAGGATTGACAAAGTGCCCAGAAAAGAACAGGGTATCTCTGTTAAAGACATACTGTGTCTTCTGAATATCTGTGTTGAGATCCTCTTTGGCTTTTGAGTATTTGCATAATGTTTTGTGTTTGTTTTGCCTGCATATGATAAGGCTTTGAAAGAGATGGAGAAAGAGGGGATTCTGGACATTAATCAAATGCTGACACAAGTAACAAATAACACATGGGGGGGGGGGGGCTTCAAAGAGAGTGAGCAGCACAAGGCAACAAGGAGTTGTGTCTTTCTATAGCACAAATTTGGCCTGCTCACTCCTTTTACAAAGCAATTTTATGAAACAGATGGCTTTGAGTTTGGTTATTTTATCAAGAGACAACTTCTCTCTTCTTACTAGTTTCTATCTGTTGGTTCCTCTTTTAGCTGTAGGCAGAAATATAATAGAAAAGCAGACCACGACCTGTTTCCCCTTAGGTTCAAAGATGGCCTCCCCCCCCTCCCCCTCCCTCTTTCCCTGAGTGTGGCGCACATACAGGACCTTTCATCTTTTTCAAAGTAGTTACAAGAATACTGCATCAGTGAGGAGTGTAAACCTTATAATCAACTGGGAGAGCCCAGGCTACAGTGTAACCTGTGCTGTATATTGCACTGTGTAATTCAATGTGTAGTCATGTGCAACTGTCAGAAGAGCTCAACTTCTTAATCCTTCCCTCTCTTCTCACGCAGGTGTCAGACAGGTGCGACTATATTTTCGTGAATGGCAAGGAGATGAAGGGCAAGGTGAAGATGATGGTGAACTTCACCTACGGATACCTGAGTGCTCAACTGGAGCTCAACGTGTGGATCCCTCGACTCCCCCTCCAGATTGAGGTGTCAGACACGGAGCTGAGCCAGATCAAAGGGTGGAGGGTACCCATCATGGCCACCAGTCAGAGGTACAGTGCTGCATGCTTCTGTCAGTTACAGAGCAATGTGTCTCTTATTCAACACACATTTTTAATCTACAGTGTTCCCCTTTAACAGTCTCAATGATGAAATAGTAGCTTTTTTTTCTCTGGATTTGTCAGGATGAGATTAAACCAGAGAAATAGAAATAATTGCAAGGTATTGCCAGTTATGTTTGGCTAATTGGATGCCCTATAAGTTGACTCAGTCTTTACTTTACATGTTTGTTTTCTTTTTGCAAGGGCTCATTTTCTCACTTCAATATTTTTGTGTGATCATCTGTGCAAAGTATAATTCAGGCACAATTTCCAATTATCGAATGAAACAGCATCAAAGTTATGGCACACATTTTTATTTGAACAGATCCAAATGTGACTATTAGTGGGGTTTCATTCATTCTCTACCAATAGCGCTTCTAGATTTTCTTGTTGGCATCACAAAAGTGCTCGCAATCAGAGCCCTTTGTCCTCTTTTGCAGCAGCACTAGCTTCCTTTAAGAGGGTAACGAATGGCCTTTAATCCAGGTGATGTATTTGATTTCAATCACGGCAGCCTAAGATAAGATAATGATGAGACGTTTGACTGAACACCAGTCTGCTTGTCTCTTCCTGACTTCAATCCTGCTGACAGTTCTTGGCTGATAACAAAATGGCTGACTTGTGCAATACAGCTTGTCATTACGACCGGCTTAAGGTGGCCTGCCATTTTGCCTCTTAGTCGTCAGTAGAAAAGAACATTATTAGAGCTGCCTTGAGGTCAGACCTCTCCCTCGGGTGCCTCATCACTAGCAGCACCTCTGCCAACATCGCTGTGTAGCGCTTCTCTGCAACTGTTGAAATCCATCAATTGATGGAGCAGCTATCAGCTTACCTGCAGTAATTACCTCTGGAAAAGTGTTGAGGTTGGTCTTGGGTTTGGGAGTCATCCCACGCACCAGTGTGGATGCTCTAATTATCCCTGCTCCCCTCTTATTTTGAGTGACAGAGGTACAGCATTCGACTAATGCCACGGCTTGTCGAGGATGTTGCTTTCCCGGCTGTGTGCTGGTACGCCTTTATCAGCATGGACAGCCGAGTTGTGTTGTCATTGTTGACGCCGGCACTACTGCTGATGGGCAGCAGAGAGCTTTGTTTCTCCCTGTCTTCCACCCGTCTTTGTTTATCAGGGGATAGCAGGCGTGACCTTGCAAAGTAGCACTATGTCTGTTGGTGAGAATGGGCACCGCTCCACTGTCCATAAGCCCACAAGGAACTGAGCCACAGAGTGACAATAGCAAGTGGCGAGACCTTCCTTTATCGGCCAGGCTAGCATGTCGGGGGCCACACTGGGTTGAGCGAGAGAAATAAGGGAATAGAGACATCAGGCCTGCAAGTTGGATAGTCGCAAAAAGTACTCTTCACACAGTTTTTGACTGGCACTGCCTGTATGGCTCACCTCTTCCCTCCTTAAGCCCTGTCAAAACAGGGACAAGATAAGCCTTCACAGACAGCAAACCTAAGTGTAGGCGTAACACTCAGGCATGCACCACTCCTTTTACACATCTTTCAAGAAGTGTATATTGTGATTCCTTTTCCCCCTTGTTGTATTGTGTTAATTAAAATATCTTGCAGTTGTAGGAGCGTGGAAACAAACGAGTAGGCAAGTATTTCTTTTGGCTGCACACTTTGTGGCCGTTTATTTCCATCCAAAACACACAACGAACATTTACTTCACGCTACCCTTTAAACCTCTTGTCACCAGGGTTACGCCCCTTCTCTTAAAGGGCACCCGTGAATTCGGTCCTTTAGTCTCCTGCATGCGTCCCCCCAGAATTCACCAAAACTAGAGCTTAGTCAAAAAAACTCTTAATATCTCGGGGTCCGAATGAACCGACCAGCCCTACTCCGTGTCTCTGGAGCAGGAGGCAGGACCACCGTCGAAGGAAACCTCCGGGTCTTGTCGCGGTGTGGTGGGAGGGTACGAGGCTGCCCCCGCCGTAGAGGTTTGGCCAACCTTACCGGTTGGTCCGGGTCCAGATGTGCTGGTTTGAGGCGGTCAACCGACATGTATTCCAGCCTGCCGCCCATGTCGACCTTGCAGGTTTTGTCTCCGGTCTCCAGAACCCAAAACGGCCCGTCGTAGGGGGGTTGAAAGGGTCCACTGTGGCCGTCATGGCGAACGAGCACATACTCCGCTGACTTGAGGCTGGACGGGACGTACGACTGTGGGAGGCCGTGCTGCGACGTGGGCATCGGTTTGAACAGTCTGGCTTTTTTTAGGAGCGTTTCCCGCTGCTGGGTCGCAGAGCAAGGATCTGTGACTTTAGGGATAAACTCCCCCGGGACCCGCAGCGCCTTTTCATACACCAACTCGCCAGATGACGCTTGCAGATTGTCCTTGAGGGCTGTCCTAAGCCCCAACATGACCCACGGAAGCCTGTCCACCCAACCGCTGTCTATGAGGCTGGCCCGGAGAGCAGCTTTCATAGATCAGTGGAACCGCTCGCATAAACCATTAGCCTGTGGGTGGTAGGCAGTAGTGCGATCACGCTTCACCCCTAGGCTTCCTGCAACTGCATTCCAAAGCTCTGACGTAAACTGTGGGCCTCAGCTGGGGCTCCAAACCTAGCGACCCAAGTTTGAATAAACGCCCGAGCCACCTCATTTGCCGTTGCTGACGACAACGAGACAGCTTCTGGCCAACGAGTGGTTCGCTCTACCATTGTGAGGAGATATTTGAAACCATGGGATGGGGGCAAAGGTCCTACCAAGTCCACATTCACGTGATCGAATCTCCTTTCTGGCACCGAGAACTGTGCTAAAGGGGCCTTTATGTGACGGTGCACCTTGGAGCGCTGGCACACCACACAAGGCCCACTTTTGTATATCCTTTTTCAGCCCGTGCCAGACAGACTTCGCTGCCACCAACTTCTGAGGCACCCTCTTGCCAGGGTGTGACAGCCCATGAATAGCATTGAAAACCTGTTGTCTCCATTCGTCGGGAACAACCGTCCGTGGCTGGCCTGTGGAAACGTCACACAGGAGCGTAGCGCCAGTTTCGCCAAACGGCACCTCTTCCAACTGCAGTCCCGTAACTGCCGTCCTCAATTCCTGAACGCCCGGGTCTGAAACTTGATCCCCAGCCATCTTGTTATAGTCCAGTCCTAACTTGACAGCCCCTGTGACGGCCCTGGGGAGACAGTCTGCGACCAGGTTTTCCTTGCCCGCTACATGCTGTAGATCCATGGTAAACTCTGAGATGAAGGAGAGCTGGCACTGCTGGCGTGCGGACCATTGTTCGGCGCTCTTACCCATGGCAAACGTCAGTGGCTTGTGATCCACAAACGCAGTGAACTGCCGAGCCTCCAGCAGGAACTGGAAATGCTGAATGGCCAGAAAGAGGCCGAGGAGCTCCCGATCGAAGGTGCTGTACTTCCGCTCATCCCCCGACAGGCCGCAACTGTCGACTGAAGAAAGCAAGCGGTTGCCATGCCCCTTTCACCCACCGCGTAGTCTGAAGCGTCTGTGGTGATGGTAATCGGAGCCTTAGGTGACAGGTGTGCCAGCATTGTTGTGATTACCAGAGCTGTTTTAGCGTCCACAAACGCAAGTTCCCTCTCTTCGGTCCAGTCAACAGCCTGTTTGACGGCCTTGCCTTTCAGGGCTTCGTACAGGGGCCGCATCAATTGCGCGGCTCTGGGAATAAAGCCATGGTTAAAGTTCACCATGCAGGGCCCTCACTGTGAGTGGGCGTGTAAAGTCAGCCACCGCCTCCACCTTTGATGGAAGGGGAACCGCTCCGTCCTTCGTTATGAGGTGTCCCAGAAAGTCAATGGTGGTCAATCCAAACTGGCACTTAGCCAGGTTGACGATCAACCTGTGCTGGTTGAGTCGCTCAAACAGAGTCCGGAGGTGAGACATATACTCCGCTCTTGACGCACTGGCCACCAGGGGGACGCCACCCACCCCCAGGCTTCGGTGCAATGTGTAGGGGTGAAGCCCATGGACTGTTGGAGTGGCAAATGATGCCCAGGCACTCCATGTTTTCAAACTCGGTCTTGGCGATGGTGAGCCTTGCCGGATTTTGGCGCCGGGCCTGGGCATGTACCAGTGGGCGAGGTCCAGGAACTCGGCCAGCAGACGAAGAAACTCATCAGCCGCTGCAAGCATGCTAGTCAATCTGGTAGAGTCAGCTCGAACTGTGTTTCAGTTTGAGCAAACCACACCGATGCTTGCGTCCCAAAACTCCGGCAGCTTGAGCGAAACTGCGTGCGTCGTCATCTTCTCTCTGGAAACGTCCAGTAGATTCAGGGTCACCAATGTAGGAGCGTGGAAACAAACGAGTAGGCAAGTATTCCTTTTGGCTGCACACTTTGTGGCCGTTTATTTCCATCCAAAACACATAACACACATTTACTTCCTGCTACCCTTTAACCCCTCTTGTCACCAGGGTTACGCCCGTTCTCTTAAAGGGCACCCGTTTGGCGTAAACTGTGTACTGAGTGCACTCTTTCTACTGTAAAACAAAGTTGTACTTGAAACAATCAAGCATCAGATGGAGCTGCATGGATCTGTAAATATAGAAGCAGCACTGCCTTTTTCTGTCCAAATTACCTTCGTCATGTTGTAGCAAAATATAATATGCAGCGAAACGCCAAAACAAATACGGCACACAAAAAAAATAAGCATGACACACACATTAATATGCAGCATCTCCTCTGGAGTCACAACTGGGATTGAAAGTGAATGAAGCGGAAAGAAAGATTGCTTTGTGAAGCAGGTTGTTCTCGGCACTGAGTGTGATTTGTTTATTAGATTAACCTTAGATTAGATTTTGAGGTGGCTGCACAAGCACTGGCATATCAGATTTATACCTGAGCTAAAACGATCCGACTTCACTATCAGCTTGTTTGCTCCTAAAACCATTACACCTACCTTATAAATACACTGTTTAAACGCTGATTCAGTCAATATGTCGGTACAGACTCCTGTAACATCAGTGCCATTTGTCAACTCATCGTCTGTGAATGTCAAATAACAAATTCTGTTTACGCTCAAAATACTCACAATATGATTCAAAAGGATTTAACTAAAGCAGTCAGCGGTGAGAAACTTTCAATTACTGCCATTGGAATAATTGGAAGGTGGTGACTGAAATCATTGGCAGATGGTTTTCTCCTCTGCATCTAATATGTAAATGAGTGGATAGTCAGTCGTGAACAGGAATCTGTTAAAGGAGAAAATAAATTGTATAAGTGGAAAAATGCAACATAAAATTAATGTTACAAAATCATAATCCCTGCTATTCAGTTGGAATCTAAGGTGATGCTACATTTCATTCAAAAGGTAGTTCTTTTGTTTGCATTTGAATTTGAAGGTTGGCCTTTGTGGATTTGAGTCACCCGGGTAGGAAGCTTCATACATTTGATGAAACTAAAACTAGTACTGACCAGAAGGACTCAAATAATCCCATCCTCGCCTGGAAATTGAATGCAGTGTTCCACTTTTGTGTGGAAAGTGACATAAAAATCATAAGCGGAGGAGTAGCATTCATGAATATGCATTAAATGTGTCAAGGCTGCTTAGGCACAACGGATCTACTATGTTAATCTAGTGTTACAGGCGTTTCTAAAACAGTGCCAAAAATGAAACTTTTTAAAAACACTGTTCGCAGAAAGGACAAACATCAGATTCACAGTACAAACAGATCAACAAACATGCATCCTGCTCTGGTATAGTGATAAGACTGATGACACCAGGCTGATACACCACTCATTTCCACTTTGTCTAGTCTTCGAAAAACTACAATGAATTTGACTGTGTCCTTATTTAAGTGTTCAACTTTTGTTTTATTTTAATTTATATTATTGCTCATTCAGTCATGAATATTGGATGTTACAGATAAATATGATATGATGTTTTCAGGGCCTCTAACACACAACAACATTGAACAAATAGTGAAATAATTGTTTGTTTTGTTTTTGTATTTTGTATTTGAACATGACAGACAAAACACATGTAGAGGATGTTGTCATTTGGCTGGATCACCAGTTGAATCCTGAATCCAATGTTTTCTTTTAGTGATCCCACAATATCCAGAGTATTTTCCTCTGTGAATGGCTGTCATTCAGTTGCATGTGAAATCATTTTTTAAGCCCTTAACTCCAAATCTCACTGGCTTTTCTCTGGAGCGTGCAGCTAACATCTTTATTCCCTCGGCTTCACGTGCAGTCAGATTTCTCAGGGGATTCAAACTAAAAAGAGACAAGCAGAGCGGATAATCGCAAGAAAAACTGTTTAAGAGATTAAGTTATTTTCTCCTCCACTTTATCATGATGGACCTTTGGTGTGTTTGTGTGTGTGTGTGAGAGAGAAATAAGACGGGTGCATCTATATGCAGTATATGATTAGCAGTTTTGCTGACAAAGCACTTTTCCTGGTTGAAAGTGTCCCAACTGTGCCCCAGTGTAAGACTGAAGAGCTGGAGCAGCATTTATTCTCCCAGATCAACCGTTCAAACATTGCTTTCTCAACATCTTAGTGTGCTTCATCTGTTGTTTGCTCAAGCAAAATAAAAAAACAGTTATGGGCAAAATCTAATGATATTGCAGCTGTATTGTAACCATTTAAACCCAGTTTGTCACACTTGAAGCAATTTTTCTGTTGAGAAAGAGCTGAGCCCTGTTGGCTGATTTGTTGCCTAAAGTAATAAAATTTGATTTCCTGGCAACAGAGCAATGAGGGAGGCTATTAAGTAAGCAGTAAGGAGGTGTGTGAACATTCACAACACAGGCCAGGTGCTACGAAACAGTGAAGGAGAGACTCAGAGGGAAAAATGATCCTCCCTTAGTGGCTTAATTAACAATATTGCATCGTTACTTCATCTTCGTCGGGTGAACATTCCTGTGTTGGTTACACTGCTCTGTGTGTGTGTATGTTTGACAGAGATCAGTTTAAGTTGAATGCTGCTGAAAATACTACGGACAACACATCACTGCAGAGCTGACATTTTCTCTTCTCATCTAATATTTATTGAACAAATATACTATGCACATGTGCTACAATTATTTTAGATTGTGCCTTTGTTAGACTGTAATATAGCAATAATCACCAAGTACATATAATTACATTATTTAATGTGATATAGCTTTGATTCATGTGAGCTTAATCAAAGTACAGTTGCATAAAGTAATGAACAGGACTAAGAGTCCATGCTAGTTGCGCCAAATGCTAATGTAAACATGCTAAAATGCTCAAAATAATAATGCTTACATGCAAATGTGTTGCAGGTATAATGTTTCCATGTTTAGCGTGTTAGCATACTGAATTTTCAAAACAAAGTACAGATGAGGCTGATGTGGATGTCATTAGTTCTGCAGGTATTCGGTCATAAAACAGAATATTGGACAAATCAACATTTTGACCTGACAGTAGTGCTACAGTAGATGAAGAGTCAGAGGATCAACATTATTTGGATTCTTCCTTTGGTGACTATAAATGTCTGTACCATATTTCATGGCAATCCATCCGATAAGTACTGAAGTTTCAGTCCGGACCAATGTATTGGACCGACCAACATTGCTATCCATAAAGAAAAGTTCCTCCAGTTTGCACATCAGGTTTTTATTATTTTTTTATTTGCAAGGTCCACACGGGACAGCGAGGATGAGGATGATGAAGACAGACGAGGGCGAAGCTGCACCCTGCAGTACCAACATGCCATGGTCAGAGTCCTAACCCATTTTGTAGCTGAGTCAGCTGATCCTCGAGGCCAAACCAGCTTCATGCTGGGCACTGATTGGCAGGTGGACATCACAGAGCTGGTGTGGGACTTCCTGAAAGTAGAGGACCCGCAGATTGCAAAGCTACTGGACAGGAGAATACTGGTGGGACTGGACATGGGGATGACAACAATCCAGGTGAGCCATGTTTTAGCTTTAAAGGATTTCATGTTATTGTTAGATAATAATTCCAGTTTATCATGTTGCTTAAATTAAGGTGATATGACAGTCAATCAGAGAGTTTGTTAACAAATCCTCAGGTCAGCCAAAATGTATTATTACTACCTAAAAGCTACATGCAAACATCTATCATAGTATACATACCAACTTCCTGGTTTAACTTTTAACCTACTGTACTCTCCATAGTTTTTCATGCACAATTTGGTGAGTTTAAAATATTGTGATAATTAATAGAAATGATGGCCGACACTATGAAAATAAGACCAAATTGTAATAAACCTGAAGAGCAGTGTTTTTTAAATAGGCAGGCCTAAATAAAAAGATCAGGGTTGGTAACCTTCGTCTCATGCTTGTGGCAATGTTAATGATAGAGGGAGCACTAGCAACTGTTATGTTCCACTTGTGCCAGTACTTCCCAAAATTAAAACCATATTCCCCATGAACCCTGTTGCTTTTTGTCTCAAAGAAGGTCTAGCCACTTGTCCTCCTTCTGCTTCTTTCCTCCCAAAATCTGATGAAGTAAAATGTATTGCAGAGGGCACTGGAGGCTGTCAATGGTCTTGTCAGAGGTCTGATTTAGTAATTACAGAATACAACGCTTCAAATATTGTAATAGCGCAAACCTAATACTAAAAGTATCACCAAATTGCACATTCAAAATATGATATAAAAAAGCACCACATGTATTTGAGTGCTGTCAGCACAAATGCATTTTAGAATACAATGTAGGACTATGAACATATGGTTTATTCCAGGGACAATAACAGCCGCCACTGTCGCTGCTGTGGTCTGACTAGTACCTCCTTTTGTCTAGTGCTGACAGGTGCTTACTGGTGTGTCACATTCTGTCGGCCTACATCGGGCTCTCAGTGAGTGGGTCCTCCCTCTCGGCCCTTTGGTCTGTCATGCTCTTCAGGCCAACTGGATGATTATCAGCCTCCTAATGGCATCTCTGTGAGTGGGCTCTGCTCCCTGGCGTCGAGGACTCATCTATCTATCTATGTGCAGACGTGTCTCCACCTTCGCAAAAACATCCACTTGCTAACAAAACAAGCACGGACCGGAAAACACGATGAGCGTGAAGGTCTGACAGCTGTGACTACCTGTGCCACGCGTCTCACAGACTGATGCACGAGCAGACATTTACAAAGATGTGCATGCAGAGACAGTCACACATAGCACACATGGCATTCATCATATTCTTCCTGTTTCCGAATTGGGGTTAAAGTGTGCCTTTCCTCTGGATTACTAGTATTAATCAAAGGGAATGGATTCTTACCTGCAGGAGGTATTGGGGTTGGATGGCAGCCAAGTCCACTTGTTTGATCTACACAGCCTGAGTAAAGAGATAAAATATAAAAAAGTAGGTTTTGCATATTGCGCAGGGGCTTGTGAGCTTTTTATGTTAGATGAAACACTTGGAAAGACATTCTTAAATCACCTATAACTCGTGGTAATCCGCTTTTTTTCATGTCTGTGACATCTTCACTGCTAAGTGCTTATTGATGGGATGTTTTTGCATTCCACCTGCCAGGAATCCCTTGTCAGTCAAGCGACATGACCAGTGTTGAGTTATTTCTGCTTGGAGTTTTTGTTGATGAAGTTTCTCTAAGTAGTGCTCTTTTTTTGTGTTCAGCTACAGTTGCTGTCGCTGCTGATTTCTCCTGGGAAACATCTCCTCAGCCCTGGGTGTTTAGAGCAGGAAATGAAAAAGCTTTCATGAACACATGAACAGGGTATACAATAGGTTGATTTAATATTGTAGAGTAGCACAGCTGTAATTGATCATACCAGAATGTCACAGGTTATTGCAATCACGTATTTGAGGGAAATATTGTGGAACAAAAGCTAATTCTTCATATTTTCCTTTTAAAATTAATTTAATGTCACAGTTGTAATAATTTTCTGCCTCTTTTCTTTCTCTACTGTCTTTGCACCTCCTAGGTGTTGTCTCCTTTGTCAGACTCCATCCTGGCAGAGAAGACCATCACTGTGGTGGATGACAAAGTGACCATCACAGAGCTGGGGGTCCAGCTGGTGACAGGCCTCTCTCTGAGCCTTCAGCTCAGTCCAGGAAGCAACAGAGCCATCCTGGCCACCACGACCACGCAGGATATTCTGCAGAGCCCCAAACAGGTCAGGATACTGTAATACAGGTCACTGATTGTGAGGCTGAACCTAAATGCGGACACTGGACAGGCTGGTAGGTGAAAAACAAGTCTCTTTATTAACAATAAGGTGAGATGGAGGCTGGCTGAGGTGAGAGAAAAGGGATCCAGGGGAGAAAGCTTGGCAGAAGGAATTCAGAGGTGAGAGCTGGTTGGCTCTGTAAATAGACAAGGCGAGCTGGTTGGCTCTGTAAATAGACAAGGCAGGCAGGTTGTCCAGGAGAGAAGAGAGCAAGGCGTAAGATACCGTATTGCGAGCAGGCAGGCAGACAAACAAATTAAACAACAGAAATGTCAAACTGGCAAGCTAAACTAGGTAAAGCTCTGGAAGCGTGGCACATTGACAAACTGTGAACAGCACAACAATCCTGCAGACACTGATCGTTGAAGCAGGGTTTTAGAAGGGAAGAGCACCTGGAGTGATTGGCAGACAGGTGTGTTGATTGCAGGTGACAGGCAGGAACATTGATTGCACATCATGGCCAGGTGAGCAGTGAGAGGGAGAGACAGAAAGGCCAAGAGTGGGGGAGGGGGGTCGTGCAAACAGACAAAATCTAAACACACCAAACACTTCTTACTCAAACAAAGGCAGAAAACAAGAAAAGTAGAGCTTCAACAATTAGTTGATTAAGCAGTATCGAGATGCAGCTATTTTGGTGATGGATTTAGTCATAATTCAAGCTTCATCAATGTGACATTCTACTGCTTTTCTTTGTCATATCTGATAGTTAAATGAATATCTGTAGGTTATGGGATGTTTAAGCTATTTAATATTAATTTTGTCATATTTCATATCGCTTTAGGCTGCATTTTTACATTTTATAGACCAAACTATGAATCGATTAATATTGAAGAAAATAAAGGATAATAAAGATAATTATTGCTGCCCTGTAAGAGACCTGATGTAAAGAAAGAGAAAGAGAAATTAAGTGTGACTTGAGCTTTGCTTAAGCGCTCTTCGCCACCTCGGTTGAATACAAAGCCTCTAATCTAATAGATTAAAAACAAAGACCAGTAATTATTTGCAAACACAATTTAGCCAGGTCTGATTAAAAAGAGAATAATTAGTTTTACACCAGTAATTATTATCTCTCAGCATTCATTTTGTTGAGTTTTTTTTAATAGACATTTGATGAAAAACAGACTTTTATACTGTACTGTATATCTACTGAAGCCAAAAAATGTGCATTCTGCAGCCTTGATTACTGTGCTTTTCAAAACAAAAGACTTACTTCCAGATTTCATTTCACACTACCAGGGCCCTTGAATGAGCAATTTTACAATCAAAGAAAGCTGTGAGTGTGCATGTGCTAGTGAACACGTGTCTATTTGTTTGTTCTACACCGTCCCTAACCCTCTTAACTCCAAGGCCTTAAAGCCAGAGTGTGACAGAATGTGTTTCCTTGGGCAGCTAATAGAAACGGGAGCTTAATCTCAGAGCATGCAAAAGCAACACCACAGCTTCCTACCAAAATGTGACTCACAGCACAAACTTTCATATTTTGCTTCCCTTTGTCATTTGCCCTGGCTACTCTCATTGTGGCCTCTTTGATCTGCCCATCAAGCCCTCTCACAAGTTCCCTGACTGCTCCTTTACATTCCTCTCCCCTCCTCTTTCTCCAAGCAAGGAAGGATGGGAAGGCCATTTATCTCCCCTATCTCCACGCGCAAACTGTGAAGATAAGCAGGCAGCGCTGCACTGTAAGTCCCCTGGTGTCCATAATTAGGGAGTGTTGACAGACCACTGTGGGGATCTACTTGTGCGCCTTTGGGGATTTGTCCTTTGGCAACATTAAAAGACAAATTGTGAAATTGCAGTAGGAGAGGGCCTTGACATGCTTATGTATGGCAAATCCTCACCCATTTAATGCTACTGTTTGATCTTTTCTGCCTATCTTTTAATCTTTATCCCCTGTAGTTTAGAGAGAATAGCCACTGAGATATCAGAACCACGCCACTTAGTAAGCTTGTATTGGTCTTACAATTTTTCCACAACTAGGACGCTCCATGTTTGTCGTAAGTCTATTTGGTGCATTGACAAAAGGAGCACTATATGCAAATAATCACTGTGTCTCATTTATACCAATTCACTTTACATGAGTGTAAAAGCCAATAAGCCGGTGGGATATTACACAGTACCTGAACAACAATTGGTGGATGCTCTAACTCTCCAACAAAGAGGCCTCGCAATTTCAAAAATATTTTAGTGCTAATGCATTGAAAACAATTTGGTCTGTTCCATTTCCATTTCTTTGTAATATGAAGGCACAACATGTTGTCTGTGTCACTGACTATTTTCTCTCTTTCTCTTTGCATATTGCTGTGTGTGTGATCTCACAGGAGGCCTTGATCAGCGCCTGGCTACAGTTCAGCGACGGCTCTGTGGCTCCTCTAGACCTGTATAATGCAGACTTCTTTGTCCTGACGGCCACCTCCCTCGATGAGGAAATAGTGACAGTGCAGCAGAACCCCTCGTGGAAGTGGCCTGTCATCGTGACAGAGGCGGAGGGCCAAGGCCTGCTGGTCAGGGTGGAAATGACTGTTTGCGAGGTCTGCCAGAAGTTCAAGCGCCGCAGCATCCTGGCAGCAGGGAACTGTAACGTCAGAGTGAAGTTTGGTCATAGTGACAGCTCGAGGGGAGGGAGCAGCGACTACGGCCCCGATGGAGACGACATGGAGAACAGAGGCAGGCTCTCCCCATCCCAGGACAGGACCGGCCCCAACACTCACTATTATGGCAGCTCCATCTCTGACATGGAGGATGGGGTGTTGAAGAGAGCCACCACCACTAGAAGTGCAATAATGCGCAGACCCAATGGAGATAAACTTTCAGATGATGGTAGGCAGAACATGCCTATTGACTTTGCTGACTTCCCTGCGCAAGTGGACCTTCCCCGCGGCCGCAATATGGACGATGACCTCATTCAGACTGCTCGTGGGCTCACAGACCTGGAGATTGGCATGTACGCCCTGCTGGGGGTCTTCTGCCTTGCCATCCTGGTCTTTCTCATCAACTGCATTTCATATACCCTGAAATACCGCCACAAGGAGCTCTCGATTGAGGGCCAGGAGAACATGAACCATGCCCATGATTGGGTGTGGCTAGGGAATGAGGCCGAGCTGCTGGAGAGCCAGATCAGCCTGTCGCCCCAGCAAGAGGAACAGACCTCCATGATGGACTCGAGCGGCGGGCTCGAGGAGGGCAGCCACTTGCTGAACGGAAGCTCGGCCCAGAAGAACGTGCAGGGCCAAGTGCACCGGGCGGCGGACACTGGGTGCATAGCCAAGGATAGCAAAGGAGACTCACCCACCACCAAGAGGAAGCGAGTCAAGTTCACCACGTTCACCACCATCCCCTCGGACAGTAGCTACCCCAATGTTAACACACTGACTGGAAGCCACAGCCAGGACATTAAGTGGGTTTGCCAAGACGTGGAGCTGGGAGACTCCAAGGAGTTGCGCAATTACATGGAAAGGTTAAATGACAGCGCTTTAAAAGAGGTGGCATAATGTACTGTGTGCCCTTGTAACAAACTCACCCTTATGCCTTTCAGAGGAAAGTGGGTCTGGACAGAAACCGGACCCGGAAATTGACGTCAGAATCATCCCCAAACTGCCAAAGGGTCATTTAATTAAAGAGGATTGTCATGATTCCACAAGTGACTGATAATCACTAATGAAGAAAATGACAATGAATTATGACATCAGGTGGTTCTTTTTCATTTGTTTATCAGATGATTACCTTTTTATCATCATTTTATTATTACAGGGTTTAGATAGAATGATCCCAGGACTATGTAATATTCATTAAACATGTAGATTTTAAAACAAACAGTAACATGACTAGATAGATGTTCTG
Source organism: Cebidichthys violaceus (assembly GCF_023349555.1). Lineage (NCBI taxonomy): Eukaryota > Metazoa > Chordata > Actinopteri > Perciformes > Stichaeidae > Cebidichthys > Cebidichthys violaceus. The sequence goes on along the minus strand of NW_027176975.1, from coordinate 13,392,775 downwards.
AATGTGAGTGCACATTAAATGGTTTTGGAAGTTTTGTAACATTTGGATATTAATTTCTTACGTGAGATCCTTATTCTGTGGAAGAGTTCTGGAAAGGCCAAAGCAAGCAATCAGAAATGTCTGCATGTCGATGGTGAAAAAAAAAAGACATAACTTTCTGATTCATGATCATCCTCCTTAACACGGCAGAAAACCTGATATATACATATATATATATATATATATATATATATATATATATACATATATATATATATATATATGTATATATATATGTATATATATACATATATAAATATATGTATACCGAACAGTCTCCACAGCATTGTATTGTTGCTCTGTATATTGTATTTTTCATAACATTTAAGAAATACACAACAATGTCAAGAGTGTGTATCAGCTTTTATTGACCGCAGCATCATTAGGCCTTTCAATTCTCAGCCCTAAGGTCATCTGAGGAATGTGGTTGAGGAAAGGGAGCCAATTACACATTCATCTTTGTATCAAGAGTATTTCATGAGATGCAATTTACCCACAAGCCACAACACAATCTGCTCCTCTTTAATGCTGGTCGGTGGAGTAAGGCAGCACCCATTAATACTCTCATTTCGTCTATTAGATGTCAGTACCCTAACATGACAGCCAGTGTATGAAGGAGCTTTTATACTAAATGGCTGGACATCAGGGTAATTTGACATTTTGTACTGCAACCCCCCAGTTTAAAGTGAAGTGAGCTTTGAAGAAAATGCCAATTAAGGTCTCGTTAACCTCAGTGCCATAGCCTCCAGGAAAAGCATACTGATGGACAAACTGGGATGAAATGTGCTCTCCATCTCTCGGGCAGAGTGGAGATACAAAGAGAAATAATTACAGGCAAGGTGGCAAATGTTTCCTTTTTGGAAATGGATCTTTAAGTATTCAGATAATTGCTCAAATAATAATCATCTCTGAAAACGTCCTAAACAAAGGCAGTCGGCTGAAAAATTGCATTTTGCTCAGTGAACGTTATTATCATCATAGTGGTGTTGGCTGATTGCGTTTTTTTGTGTTATTATTTTTCATCAAGCAGAGAAATGTTCACATTATGTTAACTGTTGCTGCAGTGTGGATCAGATTGTTAATCAGCAACGCTCACAATATTAGCTTGGGAGAAGGGAGGTGAGATAGTCAAGCAAATGGTAGCACTACCTTGAGTGTAATTATGGGATGCCATTTAGATTAGGTGAGTTATGTCAGCCCTGAATGGAACACCTCCAGACGCCTGAGTAAGAAGTTCAGTGGCTTTTCCACTTTTATTTAATTTGTTCAAGCAGCTTGTCGACTGATTCTCTTTTCTACTTCTGTGGCGCTGCTATTGATTCACTGCATGCTGTGCCACTGAATTAACACAACAACATCAAATCTATAGATTTCAAATATTTAGATAACTAGCCATGATAGGTAGTGATATAACTGAAGGAGCAGTTTTGGGAAATGTGTTTATTTGCTGTTTGCTTTCGTAGAAGATTTATACCACCCTCTTTTATTTGCGTTGAATATGGAGCTACAACCAGCAGGCAGTTATCTTAGCTTAGCATAAAGACTGGAAACAAGGGGAAACAGCTAGCCTGGCTCTGTCCGAGGGTAAACAAATCTGCCTACAACACCACTTAAGCTCACTACTTCATACTGTATAATATAAGAGTGAAAACATTTTACAGTGAAAACATTTTACATAAGCTGTAAAACTTATGCCTTATGCCAGACTATCTCTTAGACGGCAGTTACTGCCTGGACTCTGAAGATTTAAGTATGTTAATTACTGATCTTTAGAGGTGGTGATAGACACATTCATTACCTTTACACAGAGCCAGGCTAGCTGTTCCTTCCTGTTTACATATTTTCATATATTTTCTGGTGTTGCAGTATTTTAAACTGAGTCTAGTAGAAGTGAAAAATATTATGACCTCAGCTAAATTCACAATTAATCAGGTTAACTGCAGCCATTGACAATATAGTGTACACACCCACACACATAGAAGAAAAACTCTCCATGCTCACTCTTTTGTCTCCGTTTCTGCTGTCCTGAAATGTTTTAGTTTTTTTTCCTTTTTCTCCTGTGTGGTTTTCCTGCTTCTGTGGCTCTATCAGTGACTGCAGGGGATTGAAGCGAGTCCATGTGCAGCGCGTGCTGTGTGCTGGGGCCGTGGCTGCTGTGCTCAGCCTGTGGACTGTGAAGGGCGAGGAGAGCCAGTGCAGGTCTGGGAGGGATTTAACTGTCAGCCACAAGGGGCATGATTGATGAAAGGCGCTGTGTAATTAAAACACCACTGCGACTCTCTTTCCGTGACTGTCGTCAGTGGCTTCAGCGTCTTCAGGTAGGAGAAGAACAGCGCAGCCCATTAAAGACCCACCGCCTCCAACCCCTTGGGCTTTGGCTTTAGACACGTGTTCACACCTGCTGAGGTGCTGCACAGGAGATATAAAGATTGTATTCACCTCCATTCTTAGAGCATGGTAACTCAAGACTCATTTGCGTTGGCCTTGATGTCTTGACTTCCCTGAAAGGAAAAGAAAAAAACCTTCCCCAGGCCTCCATCTTAAATGGAGTTTTAATTAAATTGATGATGTGAGACCAACAAACTCACACTAATGGTTGGCAGTGCTCCCTGTGGTCCTAATGTGCCGGATCTGTATATGCAATTTCCAAATGATTATTCGCTGCTTGATTTATGTTGCTTCTTGTGATTTTTTTTGATTTTTTAAATCAGTTCACAGTAGATTCACAGCAACTAAACACGCACAAACAAGCAGTCGCATAGGAATGACAAGGTCAGCTTGACATTCCAGTCTGACCAATTTTTACAGATGGAGCCGTAGGGAACCAAAGACAACAGCGTTCATATACAACACCCTTGTGCCCAATCTGTGTCTTGTAAACACCATCTCCCACCTGACCAGTGCAACACAGTGGGAAGACAAACACCAGAGAACACACACAAATGTTCACAAACACAGAGTAACTTGTCTCACTAACCTTGTAAAAGCTCTTTATTGACTACATTAAGCCTCAACCTAATTAAAACTTTACAGGATCAGGCTGATATTATTCTGTAGTTTTTTTATTGTCAACAAATGACACAAAAACACAAAAACCTACCATGTAGTAGTCCATTGTTTAATACTCTGAATTGCCTGTCAGTGGCAGCTGAAGGTGTAAATTAACAAAATTTATGAAAATTCATTGTAATGTCTGATAAACAGCTGGGCTCTTTAGTTTCTTTTTTTTTTTAGCCAATGTTGCTCAAACAGTTAATATAGCAGCTGTTGGGGACTCTTTTTAGCTGTGGACTAATACATATTTGGTGCTCCTGATTTACAACAGCAAGACAGTGTTAAACCACAGAGCCCATGTTAATCATAATAAAGGAAAACTTCATGTTTTTTTTTTATAGTTTTTGATCAACAATGGAAGTCTATGGCAGAGAGGAATAAGCCCTGTCTGACTTTGTTGGTTGAGAGTCAAAAAAATATAGAATACCACCAGCCATATCTCGAACACTTAACCCTAAGTCCAAATTCCCCTAATAAACTGTGGAGCCAGTTGGTCCCAGTTGGAGGTGCATCCCCACAACACCATTTAACAGTCAGCGTCTGACTATTACAATGTGATGTAAATATAAACTCACACACACAACAGTATAAACATATGCACAACAAAAAGTATGAGCCATGACTCAAACCCGCAACAAAAAGGCAATAAACAACTACAGTAGCAAGCGAAGCCCTTTAGCAGCATGAGGTGAGTATCCAACCATGTCATTTAGATATATCAGCACAGGAGGAGCGGAGCACCGAGCACAGGGCAGCGACATATCAGCCAGCGCCCTGAGACAGGTCGGGGCATTTTTCTATCTGCCGGAAAACAATGGAAGGTCAGAGGGCAACCAAGATATGGCAAGCTCAAATGATGTTCCTCAGTGTGGCTGAGAAAAATGTATCTTGATGCCTGTACTGTTTTATGGGAGTCAAGCCCCATTCTGTACAAATAAGAAGCTCTAAACCACAGGACCTGCACACAATAACCAAGGTTGATGCGGTAAATCCAGATGGATGTACGCTGTTAAACTCATTTTGCGGTTGCTTATTTCACAGATCATCCGTCTGAATGAACACCCTTAACCTGCCGATGTGCTCGGTTCCACAGAAAAAAGTATTTCAAGTGACAAGACTGACACACTTCCTGAAACATGAGATTGTGAGAAGCTCTACATATGTTTGTTTTTTCCATTGCTCATATCAGCACAACTACAGTGGGAATAGCGTGATAGAAACAGATGAGCCCTGAGTTAAACAACTTGTCTCGTGCCCAACACTGTCCCATTTGAAAAAGGCTACAGGATGCCGCCCAACAAAGACAGCCCAGATAAGATAATTAGGTCTGTGTAAATGCAGATGATTAGTACTTAGAGATGGGCAATTTGTCTGCTTGGCCGTTTTCTTAAACATTGTGTCTGCATTAGCTTATCTTAATTAACATGCGATGATACTTCCTAATCCGCCAATTACTGGAGGAACATCTTCTGGAGCATCTGCCGGTTGCTCATTACACAGGTAAGACTCAGTAATAAAATTAAAATCAGCTTAATATTTTGTAGATTATGTTATACTGCCACATGCCCTCAAAAAAGTCATTGGCAGATGACTGTCAAAGGCATGGAGATGTATTCTACTTAACGTGTCAATTACATTTTGTATATATCCCAATATCACAAATCACACAACATGTTGATACACTTCAACCTAGAACTAGATACCTGGATATTAACTGACTGAAACATAATTTCACTTTTACTGCCTTCATTTTTTGTTACAATAAGTCTTTCCGCTTGTAGATATGCATGTCATCTTAGTTTAGCAACTCTAATCTTTTGATTAGCACAAAAAAAGGTACAACTGAAACTGATGGTAATGGCATTATTAATCTATTTAGTAACTGCTGAGACATTTCACTCAAAGCACAAATGTCGACCTCTTGGTGGCACTAAAGGAAAAGGAGTCACCTAAATCATCAGGATGCATCCTCTGGGAACCATGAATGTCTGTCCAAAACATTGTTTTACAGTCCCAATCCATCCAACAGATATAGAGATATTTCATGGTTTAAGTTAAAACTTTAACCTGCTGGTGACGCTACAGGAAACGTCAGTCGATCACCAAAGTCATTAGAATTAATCCTCTGAGGATCATGAATGTTTGTACAAAATGTCATAACAATCCATCCTGCAGTTGTTGAGATATTTCAGACTGAACCAAGGTGGTGGACTGACAGGCCGACATTGCCAACTCAAAATCTAACCTATGATAATAACCCTGACTAATGGTTTAAATAAATATACTATCACATTTAGAACTCTATAAACTCCAGAGGCAATGCATTACCTTGGTTCCTGGAACATGCCAAAAACATGAACACTAAAAAGAAAAAAACAAAACAGTAGCAGGTATTATAAAATATGCTGGAGGTGTTCTCTCCAAGGCAGCGTTGTTTGCTTAAATCCTGGCCAATAAATCAACTTAAAATATTTTGAGGTCAGCTCCAAAACTATATATCTCAATGTTATTGCCTTGCAATTCTGCCTCCATAACCACTTTGACGTGTCAGAAATTCCTCTCAACATGAGAAACAAGCCACCACACTGGAATTATGACCCGGAGGCATTGTGTTGGTTTCCAACATCAAGCTGTCTGCTCAGTCACGGCGATGTGGGCTCTCTGACCAAATTAAACAGGAAATAGCCCTCTCCAAGCCTCGTGGCTGTGAGGGCTTAGCATTAAAAAATGATCTATGATGACGTCTTGATTTCAATCTGTGTCTGATGAAACTATGAAGAAATATACTGCCTTTCCCAATGGGAATGCAAAATGAGGCTTTAAACCTCTGTGTTTGCAACCTTTTCCCTAACAGCCGGCCACAGGGTGTGTTTTTTGAACTATAAATCATTATCACTGTCGACTTTGGGTTTCCCTTCGGAGCAACAAACCATAGTGCTAATCACGAAAGCATCCTGGCAGGTTTAAAAAGGCAGAATCCGTGATTCTCATTTAAACAACAGGGTCACGCTGCTGCCTGAAATTAAAACATGTTATGCTATCAATGTTGTCTGGAGCTTAAAACATTTGTTCACAAGTTATAGGTATAAACGTTTAGAATAGAACGTTTGAAATACATTTCTCTTTTATATGAACTCCTGACCGCACAACCTGTAACTTTAAAAGGCAGTGAAAAAATATAAACGTGTGTAATGAAAGTGTAGGAAAAGAAAACCTAATTGAAAGCAGGTAAAGTGATGTGACAAGATATCTGAATTAGCTTAGCAAGTTGTGCCTAATTTAGACAATGGCTGAAAATGACAAACCCAATACTCAATTTAATATACTTTAATAATAACAAATGTATAACCACAAAAACAATATCCCAGTTCTGTAGCATCATGAAAACAGAATATAATTACAAAATAAATTTAATAAATCTTTCTGAAGAGGACTGCAATGATAAAGAAAGCATGTATGGAATATGCAATAAAACAAAGAAAATCAATTCATCCGACCAATTAAACACAAGAAACAGCTTCTTGTTTTTATGTGCTGTTGCACTATTCCTTGAGCCCTGAGAGTTTTCTTGTTTTAATAAAATTCAGTACCTTGTGCTATACCTGCTTTGAGAATTGAAGCAACATACACAAGCATTTCTCTTAACAGTATAAAGCTAAAACAAATGCATCACAGTCTAATAAATACAATACAGACGCTTCTTTTTCAAGAATTCCGGGCAAAGCTGCAAAGCCACGATAACACTGTAAAACGTCCCTGACAACAAATACTGTTAAAGTTGTGCTTTATTTTGCTATGGAATTATAACTATAAAGAAGATGTCACTGTGAATGGGTTATGTTTTTCATTTTTATATCTTAAGTCTGCACTTTTTTGTTTTATCATGATCGAAGCATTAATGCAGGGGATATTTTAAGAGCTACACTCAAGGTTGCCAGTTAAGCTTAAGGTTAGTTTATAATTAGTTGTTTGTCATGCAGTTTTGCAGCTTGATCAGAAATGAAAAACTGCTGTGAAGCTTCATAGAGTCATGGAGTATTTGTAACATGAGGAGTTATTAGTATTCATGTATGGGTCTGTTTGAGGATTTATAGGATGGATTTATAGTATGTAATCTCAAGCAGTGGTAACAAATGTGGCAGATTTTTTTTTCTCTTATTAGATTTGAATAATAGAGTTTCTTTGGAATCTCCTCAAATAAGAGCCCTATTCGGTCATTAAAAGCAATCATTTCTGGGATTCTGCAACAACATAAAATTACCTTCAGAGTTAAAACACATTTCCCATTCAATCACAACTATGTTACTGCATACGTATTTCAAGCTCTCTAAAAGCCCAACAGGGGTAATTGTAATCAAGACATAATGCTGAATATGTACATTTAATGCACAAAATTTCATATCAGTGGATGGAAGTCCAGAAATCATTTAAATACTGATGTTTCACACCAGGGTCAGTAATATGTTTAGCAAAAGAGTAGGTCCAAAAATAAGACTTTGTTAGAGCACAAACAGTAAAAACGCAACTATAAAAACAACTGAGCATTCTTCGTGATACGAAATTATCTAGATATCGCATATTTTTAGTGGCACCACTCCTCAAGTCAAGTGCAATGATCAAAGAAAGGCAACAAGAGTAAACACACAGGAGTGAAGGAGTACAGTAGAAACGATTCAAACATGGCTCCTGCATTAATCTCTATACTTTCAGTGGTACCTGTGCATTCATCCAGTCATGTAAAACCATTATTGTTATAAAAAAAAAAAAACAGGATGAAGACCACTTAAAAGCTAAAATAAACATAAATACAAAATACACAGTCTTGACCGGATAATTTGTGACTGAAAGAGGTAAACCAAACTTTGTAGGATTTGATTCGTAAGTACCTATTCAACAGGGTCTTTGGGCACTGAATGATATGACTGAAAAAGGCAGGTATGGTGGGATATGGAGACATGTGAGTAGGTCAAGAGGAGAGGTGTCTCTGCCTTTGGCTTCCCGCTTTGCCCTTCTGCTTGTCATACTTGAAAGAGATGATAAGGAAGACGAGCAAGGTGACGCCCTGGATCCCTGCCAGGAGGAAGAAGTAGTAATGCAGAGAGCAATCGTTGATATTACCTGGAAAGAGAGAAAACAAGGACATTATTATAATGAGATATGTTACACCTGAGCTGAGACTCCAAACAGCTGAGACACAAGACTGGCATTCAGGTGACGCTTAAAAACTGTGAGCTGCACGGCAAAAAATGACAAATATGGAAATTTGGAGAACAAAAGAGTCAGTCACGAAATATTCAGAGGGCGTCAGCAGGAGGATTCTTTTATCACAAAGTACTGCGACGTGTTAAAAGAATACCAAAGGTAAAGGTAAACGGCCACAAGCTCGCAAGTGTGGCAGGTTGTTGTGTTTTGTTTTTGTTAGACATAAAAGGCAGACTTGAAGTGAGCATGACAGGGAAATGCGATGCTGTCAGGATTTAGGATTCAGCGGAGGGGCTTGTTACTTCTCATCTCAGCCACGGCGAAACCTTCTGAAAGTGGAGACGGTTGACCCCGCTCATCGACAGAAAGGCGGTATTGATGATGAGGGACTGAAGCGTCAGAAACAACAGAGCAGTAGAGGCTCACAGCTGTGAGTCTTTCATCCATATTAAAAGGACAGTTTGTTTCCTCGTGGGAATAGAATGCATTGAAAAGATAGGAAAAAATAAACTGATGCTTCCAGTGTGATCTGCTGTATGACTTCTGCACAGGAGGGGGGGGGGGGGGGGGGGGGGGGGGGGGGGGGGGCACACAGTTAGTTTCAAGACACCCATTCTTTTTCCCTACTGGGTTTGGAGACTTCAACCAGCAGCCGGTGTACTCTAACCATCTTAACATTTGCTCTAGTGTTGATTGAAGTGGTCACAAAGCTCAAGAGGGGAGCTCTAAATAAATCCTGTTTTCGCCTTGCTAGGGCTTTACATGAAGGGCAAAACAATAACAAATATCTCCACTGTTCAAGTATGAAGACAACTGGATTGGCATTAGAGCAGCTTTTATTCCTCTTGACCATGTCAGGCAGACCACTTGACTTTGCAGCCAACAGCATGAGATGAGGCTGTTTATAACTTTTTTTCTTGACGAGGAGACATTTTGTTGAAGGTTGCCTTGTACACACTTCTGCAGCACATTGAAGAACCATGCCTTGGGTTTAACAGGCTCCATGTAAGGCACGGTTTCAGCAGTGATACCTATAGCTTACATACTACATTATCATCAAATGAGTAAATGTGAAGCCCCGGCGCAATCTGCCGTCTTCCTTTAGAAAGCTCCCTATTAGCTTCTCCATGTGGAGCTGTCACACCGAATAAAGAGCCAGCGAAAGAGAAGCGTTGATTTTAATTATATATAGGGGCGATTCTCATTTCAAGTTCTGCCTATTCACACAGCAGGGAGTGTGTGGGAGTGTATTCGAGTACAGCCTAATTACATGTCAATTTAAGGTTCACAGCCCCCTGGGTCAAGATGGCGCTTATGGATTTACAGGATTTCCCATCTTTCTTTTTTAGCCATTTTCACAAAATCCTTTTAAAATGTGTGTAATGTGATGCAGGTATACTAGCACAGCCAACACTAGATGCTATGCAAAAGTTGTTTTGCTGTCACTAAAACTTTACTTTATAAGAGAAGGTGGAAAAGTTAAAGCATACAGTTTAGTTGAGGTCATCACCCAACAAAACCTCGAGCAGCTTAATCTGTTACAAACAGCTAAACAAACCTTTGCAGAAAGAAGTGCAAAATGTCAAGTCTTTGGGGCACAAACTGTGTGGGCGTATCTGAGCACACCTGCCATTTTGGTTCATGTATTTGCAGCAGCGCAAAGTGCAAAAGGGCTGGCTGAAGTCGTATAGATCAGAGGGTGTGGTGAACAGTAGATACACTCTCAGCCAGTCACAGCACTTGTCTTATCGCTCGGCCACAGCTGTTCCAATCACAGTGAAGCATGACATCAATAGCTCAACAAATGGAAAGACGCTTCTCCAGGAAATCATGTTGCCGTGTGGACGGTGCAGAGCGGCACGAGGTGAACACACAAGACCAAAAGTTAGTAGCATATGGTTGTGGATTTGAAATAATGAAAATGAAATAATTTGAAATAAGTACAATGGCGATAGAAAGCTTGTATTATCATCATATAAGAAGATGAAGCATCATATCAATCCTGCTATTTCAGTCACTGTATTTCATGTTGTAAATGGTTACATTGTATCTTGAAATATGACAGCAGCATTTCCTTAGCAATGAAAACCAAGAATAAAAAATGAAACTCAAGACTTTGTTTATATAAAAGGTTGACAAGAGGCTATTATGCCCAGAATTAATGAGATCTGGTAATCCAATCTCTGCCACATAACGTCCTGCATGATGTGTGTAGAGGTGTATGGGATTATTTCGTAGCAGCCTGGCGTCATTAGGCGGTAAACATGGTGGTGGACGGCAGTGCGTTAAGACACTTCTCCAGTAGGAGGCTGCAGATTTATCAGCTCGACTGTCC